>NC_069500.1:553199435-553499435 GCF_027579735.1 Bombina bombina
ACTAAACTATCCCTACCACTAAACCTAAGTCTAACCCTACAAATAGCCCTGAAAAGGGCTTTTTGCGTGGCATTACCCCAAAGTAAACAGCTCTATTGCCAGCCCTTAAAAGGGCTTTTTGCGGGGCTTTGCCCCAAAGTAATCAGCTCTTTTATCAGCCCTTAAAAGGGCTTTTGGCGGGGCATTGTCACAAAGTAAACAGCTCTTTTGCCTATAATCTAAATCCCCCTACACCGCAGCCACCTATAATAAATGTATTAACCCCTAATCTAATCCCCCTACACCGCCGCCATCTATATTAACTATATTAACCCTAATTATATTAGGGTTAATATAGTTAATATAGTTATTACATTATATATATTAACTATATTAACCGTAATTAGATTAGGGTTAATATAGTTAATATCGTTATTATATTATATATATATTAAGTATAATAACCCTATCTAACGCTAACACCCCTAACTAAATTCTTATTGAAATAAATCTAATTAATATTAATATTATTAATTAAAATATTCCTATTTAAATCTAAATACTTACCTATAAAATAAACCCTAAGATAGCTACAATGTAATTAATAATTACATTGTAGCTATTTTAGGGTTTATATTTATTTTACAGGTAACTTGGTATTTATTTTAACTAGGTACAATAGCTATTAAATAGTTAATAACTATTTAATAGCTACCTTGTTAAAATAATTACCAATTTACCTGTAAAATAAATCCTAACCTAAATTACAAATACACCTACACTATCAATAAATAAAATAAACTACAAATATCTAAACTAAAATACAATTAAATAAACTAAACTAAATTACAAAAAAAACAAACACTAAATTACAAAAAATAAAAAAAGATTACAAGAATTTTAAGCTAATTACACCTATTCTATGCCCCCTAATAAAATAAAAAGGCCCCCCAAAAATAAAAAAATGTCCCTACCCTAAACTAAATTACAAAAGTTAACAGCTCTATTACCAGCCCTTAAAAGGGCTTTTTGCGGGGCATGTCCCAAAGAAATCAGCTCTTTTGCCTGTAAAAAAAACACAATACCACCCCCCAACATTACAACCCACCACCCACATACCCCTACTCTAACCCAAACCCCCTTTTAATAAACAGTAAGCCCCAGAAAATCTCCCTACCTTTTATTTTATTAGGGGGCATAGAATAGGTGTAATTAGCTTAAAATTCTTGTAATCTTTTTTTATTTTTTGTAATTTAGTGTTTGTTTTTTTTTGTAATTTAGTTTAGTTTATTTAATTGTATTTTAGTTTAGATATTTGTAGTTTATTTTATTTATTGATAGTGTAGGTGTATTTGTAATTTAGGTTAGGATTTATTTTACAGGTAAATTGGTAATTATTTTAACAAGGTAGCTATTAAATAGTTATTAACTATTTAATAGCTATTGTACCTAGTTAAAATAAATACCAAGTTACCTGTAAAATAAATATAAACCCTAAAATAGCTACAATGTAATTATTAATTACATTGTAGCTATCTTAGGGTTTATTTTATAGGTAAGTATTTAGATTTAAATAGGAATATTTTAATTAATAATATTAATATTAATTAGATTTATTTTAATAAGAATTTAGTTAGGGGTGTTAGAGTTAGATAGGGTTATTATACTTAATATATATATATAATATGATAACGATATTAACTATATTAACCCTAATATAATTAGGGTTAATATAGTTAATATATATAATATAATAACTATATTAACCCTAATATAATTAGGGTTAATATAGTTAATATAGCTGGCAGCGGTGTAGGGGGATTAGATTAGGGGTTAATCTATTTAATATAGGTGGCGGCGGTGTAGGGGGATTAGATTAGGGGTTAATCTATTTAATATAGGTGGCGGCGGTGTAGGGGGATTAGATTAGGGGGTAATACATTTATTATAGGTGGCGGCGGTGTAGGGGGATTTAGATTAGATGCAAAATAGCTGATTACTTTGTGACAATGCCCCGCAAAAAGCCCTTTTAAGGGCTGTTAAAAGAGCTGATTACTTTGCGGAAATGCCCCGCAAAAAGCCCTTTTAAGGGCTGGCAATAGAGCTGTTACTTTGGGGCAATGTCACGCAAAAGGCCCTTTTAAGGGCTGGTAATAGAGGTGATTACTTTAGGGGGATTAGATTAGGTGTTAATGTATTTAATATAGCTGGCGGCGGTATAGGGGGTTTAAATTAGGGGTTAATAATTTTAATATAGCTGGCGGCGCTGTAGGGGGATTAGATTAGGGGTTAATAATTTTAATATAGCTGGCGGCGGTGTAGGGGGATTAGATTAGGGGTTAATAATTTAATATAGCTGGCGGCGGGGTAGGGGGATTAGATTAGGGGTTAATAATTTAATATAGCTGGCGGCGGGGTAGGGGGATTAGATTAGGGGTTAATAATTTTAATATAGCTGGCGGCGGGGTAGGAGCTCACATTAGGGGGTAGGTAATGTAGGTAGCGATGGTGTAGGGGGATCCCATTAGGGGGTTATACATTTAATGTAGGTGGCGGCGGGGTCCGGGAGCGGCGGTTTAGGGGTTAAATAGGGATTGCAGCGGGGGATCGCGGTTGACAGGTAGATAGACATTGCGCATGCGTTAGGTGTTAGGTTTTATTTAGCAGGTAGTTTAGGGAGTTACGGGGCTCTAATAGACAGCGTAAGGCTTACTATGGCTGCATTTTGTGGCGAGGTGAAAATGGAGTAAGATTTCTCCATTTTCACCACGTAAGTCCTTACGCTGTATATTGGATACCAAACTGCGCGGGTTTGGTATACCTGTCTATGGCCCAAAAAACGACAGGCGAAGGCAGAAATATACGGCGTCGCCGGCTTTTGCGGGCGACGCTGCATATCGGATCGGGCCCCTCAAGTCTAGAATGGGACAGAAAGTTCCCTCTTTTTTGGGAACCACAAATAGGTTGGAGTAGAACCCGAGACCCTGTTCCTGCACTGGAACTGGAACTATTACTCCCAGGGAGGAAAGATGTTGTATACATTTCAAGAACACCTCTCTCTTTATCTGCAGATAATCTTGAGAGAAGGAATCTGCCTCTGGGAGGAAAAGTCTTGAATTCCAATTTGTAACCCTGGGATACTATGTCCACAGTCCAGGGATCTGGGACATCTTGAATCCAGGCTTGAGAGAACTGAGAAAGTCTGCCCCCCACCTGATCCAATCCCGGATCGGGGGCAAACCCTGCATGCTGATTTGGAATCAGCTGCTGGTTTATTTGATTGTTTCCCCTTGTTCCAAGACTAAATGGGTTTCCAAGAAGACTTGGATTGTTCCTGCTTGGAAGAAGAAGGGGAAGGCTTTCCTCTGAAGTTATGAAAGGAACGAAAATTACTCTGACATCCTTTAGGCCTATTCTTCATACCTTGAGGTAGAAATACATCATTTATGTAAGAACTAACCTGATAAATTCAATTCTTTCATATTGGCAAGAGTCCATGAGCTAGTGACGTATGGGATATACAATCCTACCAGGAGGGGCAAAGTTTCCCTAACCTCAAAATGCCTATAAATACACCCCTCACCACACCCACAATTCAGTTTAACGAATAGCCAAGTAGTGAGGTGATAAAGAAAGGAGTAAAAAGCATCAACAAAGGAATTTGGAAATAATTGTGCGTTATACAAAAATATCATAACCACCATAAAAAAGGGTTGGGCCTCATGGACTCTTGCCAATATGAAAGAAATGAATTTATCAGGTAAGTTATTACATAAATTATGTTTTCTTTCAAGTAATTGGCAAGAGTCCATGAGCTAGTGACGTATGGGATAGCAATACCCAAGATGTGGAACTCCACGCAAGAGTCACTAGAGAGGGAGGGATAAATATAAAAACAGCCATTTCCGCTGAAAAAAAATTAATCCACAACCCTATAAGTTTATTCTCATAAATGAAAGGAAAAAACTTAAAACAGAAGCAGAAGAATCAAACTGAAACAGCTGCCTGACGAACTTTTCTACCAAAAACTGCTTCCGAAGAAGCAAATACATCAAAATGGTAGAATTTAGTAAATGTATGCAAAGAAGACCAAGTTGCAGCTTTGCAAATCTGATCAACTGAAGCTTCATTCTTAAAAGCCCAGGAAGTGGAGACTGATCTAGTAGAATGAGCTGTAATTCTCTGAGGCGGGGCTTGACCCGACTCCAAATAAGCTTGATGAATCAAAAACTTTAACCATAAAGCCAAAGAAACGGCAGAAGCCTTCTGACCTTTCCGGGAACCAGAAAAGATAACAAATAGACTAGCAGTCTTCCTGAAATCTTTAGTAGCTTCAACATAATATTTCAGAGCTCTCACCACATCCAAAGACTGTAAAGATCTTTCCAAAGAATTCTTAGGATTAGGACACAAGAAATGGACAACAATTTCTCTATTAATGTTGTTAGAATTCACAACCTTAGGTAAGAATTTAAATGAAGTCCGCAAAACTGCCTTATCCTGATGAAAAAATCAGAAAAGGATATTCACAAGAGAGAGAGGATAGTTCAGAGACTCTTCAAGCAGAAGAGATGGCCAAAAGAAACAACAATCTTCAAGAAAGTATTTTAATGTCCAAAGAATGCATAGGCTCAAATGGAGGAGCCGTTAAAGCCTTAAAAACCAAATTAAGACTCCAAAGAGGAGAGATTGATTTAATGACAGGCTTGATATGAACCAAAGCCTGCACAAAACAATGAATATCAGGAAGTTTAGCAATCTTTCTGTGAAATAAGACAAAAAGAGCAGAGATTTGTCCTTTCAAGGAACTTGCAGACAAACCTTTATCCAAACCATCCTGAAGAAACTGTAAAATTCTAGGAATTCTAAAAGAGTGCCAAGAGAATTTATGAGAGGAACACCATGAAATGTAAGTCTTCCAAACTCGATAATACATTTTTCTAGAAACAGATTTACGAGCCTGCAACATAGCATTAATCACAGAGTCAGAAAAACCTCTATGACTAAGCACTAAGCGTTCAATTTCCATACCTTCAAATTTAATGATTTGAGATCCTGATGGAAAAACGGACCTTGAGATAGAAGGTCCGGCCTTAATAGAAGTGGCCAGGGTTGGCAACTGGACATCCGAACAAGATCCGCATACCAAAACCTTTGAGCCCATGCTGGAGCTACCAACAGTACAACTGATTGCTCCATGATGATCTTGGAAATCACTCTTGGAAGAAGAACTAGAGGCAGGAAAATATAAGCAGGTTGATAACACCAAGGAAGTGTCAACGCATCCATTGCTTCCGCATGAGGATCCCTGGACCTGGACAGGTACCTGGGAAGTTTCTTGTTTAGATGAGATGCCATCAGATCTATTTCTGGAAGACCCCACATCTGAACAAGTTGAGAAAATACATCTGGGTGGAGAGACCACTCTCCCGGATGTAAAGTCTGACGACTGAGATAATCCGCTTCCCAATTGTCTATACCTGGGATATGAACCGCAGAAATTAGACAGGAGCTGGATTCCACCCAAACAAGTATCTGAGATACTTCTTTCATAGCTTGAGGACTGTGAGTCCCACCCTGATGATTGACATATGCCACAGTTGTGATATTGTTTGTCTGAAAACAAATGAAATGTTCTCTCTTCAACAGAGGCCAAAACTGAAGAGCCCTGAGAATCGCATGGAGTTCCAAAATATTTATTGGTAATCTCGCCTCTTGAGATTTCCAAACCCCTTGTGCTGTCAGAGATCCCCAAACAGCTCCGCAATCTGAAAGACTTGCATCTGTTGTGATCACAGTCCAGGTTGGACGAACAAAAGAGGCCCCTAGAACAATACGATGGTGATCTAACCACCAAGTCAGAGATAGTCGAACATTGGGATTTAAGGATATTTATTGTGATATCCTTGTATAATCCCTGCACCATTGGTTCAGCTTACAAAGCTGGAGAGGTCTCATATGAAAACGAGCAAAGGGTCATGAGACCTAAAACTTCCATGCACATAGCTACTGAAGGGAATGACTGAGACTGAAGGTTCCGACAGGCTGCAACCAATTTCAAACGTCTCTTGTCTGTTAGAGACAAAGTCATGGACACTGAATCTATCTGGAAACCTAAAAAGGTTACCCTTGTCTGAGGAATCAAAGCACTTTTTGGTAAATTGATCCTCCAACCATGTCTTTGAAGAAACAACACTAGTTGATTCGTGTGAGATTCTGCAGAATGTAAAGACTGAGCAAGTACCAAAATATCGTCCAAATAAGGAAACACCGCAATACCCCGCTCTATGATTACAGAGAGTAGGGCACCAAGAACCTTTGAAAAGATTCTTGGAGCTGTCGCTAGGCCAAAAGGAAGAGCAATAAATTGGTAATGCTGGTCTAGAAAAGAGAATCTCAGGAACTGATAGTGATCTGGATGAATCGGAATATGAAGATATGTATCCTGTAAGTCTATTGTGAAAATATAATGCCCTTGCTGAACAAAAGGCAGAATAGTCCTTATAGTCACCATTTTGAAAGTTGGTACTCTTACATATCGATTCAAAATTTTTAGATCCAAAACTGGTCTGAATGAATTTTTTTTCATTGGGACAATGAATAGATTTGAATAAAACCCCAGACCCTGTTCTTGAAACGGAACTGGCATGATTACCTCTCATAACTCCAGGTCTGAAACACACTTCAGGAAAGCCTGAGCCTTTACTGGGTTTGCTGGGATTCGTGAGAGAAAAATCTCACAGGCGGTCTTACTCTGAATCCTATTCTGTACCCCTGAGAAACAATACTCTGAATCCATTGATTTTGAACCAATTTGATCCAAACATCTTTGAAAAAATCTTAATCTGCCCCTACCAGATGTGCTGGAATGAGGGCTGCACCTTCATGCGGACTCTGGGGCTGGCTTTGATCTCTTAAATGGCTTGGATTTATTCCAATTTGAGGAAGGCTTCCAATTGGAAACAGATTCTTTGGGGAAGGATTAGGTTTCTGTTCCTTATTTTGTCAAAAGGAACGAAAACGGTTAGAAGCTTTAGATTTACCCTTAGGTCTTTTATCCTGAGGCAAAAAAACTCCCCCCCCCCCCCCCCAGTGACAGTTGAAGTCATGTCAGTATTCCAAGATTTAAGCCACAAAGCTCTTCTAGCTAAAATAGCTAAAGACATAGATTTAAAATCAATTTTGATGATATCAAAAATGGCATCACAAATAAAATTATAAGCATGTTGAATCAAGTTAACAATGCTAGACAAATCAGGATCCAATACTTGTTGCGCTAAAGTTTCCAACCAAAAAGTTGAAGCAGCTGCAACATCAGCCAAAGAAATTGCAGGCCTGAGAAGATGACCCGAATATAAATAGGCTTTCCTTAGATAAGATTCAAGTTTCCTATCTAAAGGATCTTTAAAAGTAGTACTATCTTCCGTAGGAATAGTAGAACGTTTAGCAAGAGTAGAGATAGCCCCATCGACTTTGGGGATCTTTTCCCAAAACTCTAAAGTAACTGCTGGCAAAGGATACCATTTTTTTAAACCTTGAAGAAGGAATAAAAGAAGTACCAGGCCTATTCCACTCCTTAGAAATCATATCAGAAATAGCATAAGGAACTGGAAAAAACTCTGGAATAACCACAGGAGGTTTATAAACAGAATTTAAACGTTTACTAGTTTTAATATCAAGAGGAGTAGTTTCCTCCATATCCAATGTCAGGCAGCAGGGTTCCAACAGTGGTTTCTGAGACAGGAACAGATTGAGACATCTTGCAAATGTAAGAGAAAAAAACAACATATAAAGCAAAATGATCAATTTCCTTATATGGCAGTTTCAGGAATGGGAAAAAATGCAAACAGCATAGCCCTCTGATAGAGAAAAAAGGCAAGAGGCATATAGGAATGGGGTCTTAAATAATGAAAATATTTGGCGCCAAGTATGACGCACACAAACAGAAAAATATTTTTTGGCGCCAAAAACGCCGGAAATTAAACACTCGCGTCACAGAAGAAGCAACCTTGTGAAGGACTCAGCGTCGACTAAGATGCCGGAAATGAAGAATTTGCTTCAACGAACGTAACTTCACAACAAAAAAATCTTGCGCCAAGAATGAAGCAATATACTTTGGCATTTTGCGCCCTTGCGAGCGTAATTCTGCCCGCGAATTTAAAAAACAGTCAATTTGAAAAAAAGACTATACCCCAGGTAAGGAATAAATTATTCCTAAAAAAGCATTTCCCAGATATGAAACTGACAGTCTGCAAAAGGAACCATACTGAAAACCTGAATCATGGCAAATATAAGTACAATACATATATTTAGAACTGTATAAAATACATAAAGTGCCAAACCATAGCTGAGAGTGTCTTAAGTAATGAAAACATACTTACCAAAAGCCACCCATCCACATATAGCAGATAGCCAAACCAGTACTGAAACGGTTATCAGTAGAGGTAATGGAATATGAGAGTATATCATCAATCTGAAAAGGGAGCTAGGAGATAAATCTCTACGACCGATAACAGAGAACCCATGAAATAGATCTCCCGTGAGGAAAACCATTGCATTCAATAGGTGATAATACCTTCACATCCCTCTGACATTCACTGTACTCTGAGAGGAATCGGGCTTCAAAATGCTGAGAAGCGCATATCAACGTAGAAAACTTAGCACAAACTTACTTCACCATCTCCATAGGAGGCAAAGTTTGTAAAATTGAATTGTGGGTGTGGTGAGGGGTGTATTTATAGGCATTTTGAGGTTTGGGAAACTTTGCCCCTCCTGGTAGGATTGTATATCCCATACGTCACTAGCTCATGGACTGTTGCCAATTACATGAAAGAAAGAACCTTTTACATCCGTAATATCAGAGATAATTTCTGACAAACCGGGTCCAAACAAGTATTGGCCTAGTAAGGAATCGCCAGAATCTTGACTTTAGAGGAATCGTACGCGGACCAGGATTCCAACCATAACGCACTGCGGGCTAGGACAGAGAAACTAGAAGTTTTAGCTCCTAGTCTAACAACCTGTAAAATGGCATCTGCAACAAAGGAAATGACCAATTTATGAGCTTTAGTCCTATCTTGAATTTCATCCAAGGAAGTCCCTACTTGAAGAGAATCAGACAAGGCATCGAACCATCTTATTAAATGCTGCACTAGTCACGGTGGCAATACACACCGCAGGTTGCCATTGGAGACCTTGCTGAACATAAATCTTTTTCGAATAAGCCTCCAGCTTCTTGTCCATTGGATCCTTTAAAGAGCAGCTATCCTCAAAAGGAATAGTGGTTCTCTTAGCCAGAGTGGAAATGGCCCCTTCAACTTTGGGTACAGTATACCAAGGGTCTTTAATGGAGTCCTCGACAGGAAACATTTTCTTAAAAATGGGAGACGGGGAAAAAGACACCCCTGGTTTCTCCCATTCCTGGGAGATAATCTCCCTAGCATGGTCTGGCACAGGAAAAACTTCTGAAGTGGAAGGTTCATCAAAGAAGCTATTATGTTTACTAGATTTCTTAGGAGTGACAACGACAGGGGTATCGGAGCCATCTAAAGTAGCTAAAAAAAAAGCTCCTTTAACAATACACAAATGTGTTCAAACTTAAATCTGAAGGATACCACCTCAGTCTCAGTATCTTCTTCATCAGACTTATGAGAAAGGGCAACTTGGGAAGCAGAACTGAGGACAGGCACCTTACTTTCTGAATTTCTAGAATTCCTGCGTTTTCCCTGTAATCTGGGAATGGGAGCTAATGCCGCAAATACCGCTGAAGATACTTAGGCAGCAAATTCTGCTTTTAAATAAATTCCACTAGGAGTTATAGAGGAACCGCAGGGCACTGCACGTGACACCATTGAGGCTTGGGACGTAGCAGGAGAAAGCTGAGGTATTATTTTAACAGCATCATCCTGAGAGACATTAGGCTAAAAAATGTTACCTTTATTTTGCAAGGTTTTCTTGATACATGAAGAACAAAATTACATAGGAGCTGCAATTTGTGCATCCAAAGATAATACGCATGAATTCATGAGAGCAGGCTCTTGCTCCATATCAGACATGTTCTGAAACAGAAAATAAATTTGTACAGATAAGTTTTAAAGATTTTAATATTCAATTAAAATAAGCCAAGGAAAAAATTCACTTTAAATTTTATCCCAAATTAGGATCGATCCCTAGCTAAAATTGTGTGAGAAAAGTTAAGAAAAAACATTTAATAAAAATCAAATAAACTTCCAAAATACCCCTCAGGCAACCCCACATCTGAATTACAGCTAGATTACAAGTTTGAGCGTTCGTCTTTTAACGCTGAAAATATGGTCATTTCAGCGTTAAAACAGCACCGCAGCCATTACAAGTCTTGTTGGTATAGGTGTACCGCAATCCTTTTAGCCTGTAACGTAACGTCAGTACCGCACTCGTAAAATGACGTTTTTTCATGGGATTCCCATAGCGCTGGTATTACAAGTTTTGTGGTGAGGCTAAAAAGCATTAGTTACAGTCTAAAACGACAAGATCTATACTACCATCTAAAGTTAGTAGTTATGAGTTTTACGCTAAAAATCTGTAACATAAAACTCATAACTAATGTGTTAAAAAGTACACTAACACCCATAAACTACCTTTTAACCTGTAAACTGAGGCCCTCCCGCATCGCAAATACTATAGTAAACATATTAACCCCTAATCTGCTGCTCTCGACATCCGCAGCCATTACAAGTCTTGTTGGTATAGGTGTACCGCAATCCTTTTAGCCTGTAACGTAACGTCAGTACCGCACTCGTAAAATGACGTTTTTTCATGGGATTCCCATAGCGCTGGTATTACAAGTTTTGTGGTGAGGCTAAAAAGCGTTAGTTACAGTCTAAAACGACAAGATCTATACTACCATCTAAAGTTAGTAGTTATGAGTTTTACGCTAAAAATCTGTAACATAAAACTCATAACTAATGTGTTAAAAAGTACACTAACACCCATAAACTACCTTTTAACCTGTAAACTGAGGCCCTCCCGCATCGCAAATACTATAGTAAACATATTAACCCCTAATCTGCTGCTCTCGACATCGCCGCCACTAAGAAAATGTATTAACCCCTATTCCGCTGCTCCCCGACATCGTCACCAAGTTATTAACCCCTAAACCAACCTCGCTCCCGCATCGTAAACACTATTTAAATATTATTAACCCCTAATCTGCCTTCCGCCCACATCGCCCCCACTATACTAATTTAATAAGCCCTACATCGCCAAAACTATAATAAACCTATTAACCCCTAAACCGAAAGCCCCCCACAATGAAATATAATAAATTAAACTATTAACCACTAAACCAAAAGCCCCCCACATCGCAACAAACTAATTTAAACTAGTAACCCCTAAACCTAAAGCCCCCCTAACTTTATATTAAAATTACAATTTCCCTATCTTAAATTAAATTAAATTAAAACTTACCTGTCAAATTAAAAAAATTAAGTTTAAACTAACAAATAAACTAATATAATTATTAAACTAAAATTAAACTAACTACCAATTAAATAAACTAAACTACACATTTAAAAAATCCTAACACTACTCTAAAAATTACAAAGTATCTAATTACAAGAAGAAAAAAAAACTAAATTACAAAAAATAACAAACACTAAATTACGGAAAATAACAAATGAAATTATCAAAAATAAAAAAGAATTACACCTAATCTAATAGCCCTATCAAAATAAAAAAGCCCACCCAACATAAAAAACCTAGCCTACAATAAACTACCAAGGGCCCTTAAAAGGGCCTTTTGTAGGGCATTGCCCTAAGTTAAACAGCTCTTTTACCTGTGAAAAAAATACAAAGACCCCCCAACAGTAAAACCCACCACCCAACCATCCCCCCAAAATAAAAAACCTAAATCTAAAAAAACCTAAGCTACTCATTGCCCTGAAAAGGGCATTTGGATGGGCATTGCCCTTAAAATGGCATTTAGCTCTTTTACATGCCCAAACCCTAATCTAAAAATAAAACCCACCCAAAAAAACCTTAAAAAAAACCTAACACTAACCCCGACGATCCACTTACAGTTTTTGAAGTCCCGCTTGAACGATCTTCATCCCGGCGAGAAGTCCTCATCCAAGCGGCGAGAAGTCTTCATCCAAGCGGCCTCGTCATTCTTCATCCAGGCGGCATCTTCTATCTTCATCCCGGCAGCGCAGAGTGGGTCCATCCTGAAGACATCCGGCGCGGAGCATCCTCTTCATACGGTCGCCACCGTACACTAAATCTTAAATTCAAGGTACGCGATCAAAGATAGTGTCCCTTGTATTCCTATTGGCTGAAAAATTTGAATCAGCCAATAGGAATTAGAGCTGCTAAAATCCTATTGGCTGTTCAAATCAGCCAATAGAATTTAAGCAGCTCTAATTCTATTGGATGATGAATCAGCCAATAGAATGAGAGCTTCTTAAATCATATTGGCTGATTTGAACAGCCAATAGGATTTAAGTAGCTTTAATTCCTATTTAAGGGACATTGGTAGTTTATTCTAGATTAGGTTTTTTATTTTGGGGTGATTTTTTTTAATGGGTATTAGAATAGGAATAATTTTTATTATTTTTGATAATTTGTTTGTTATTTTGTGTAATGTATTTTTTTAGGAGGTGTTTGTTTTTCTTTTGTAAGGAAAAGAGCTATTATATTTAAGGCTTTTTTAAGGGCCCCCCAAAAGGCCCTTTTAAGAGCCCTTGGTAGTTTTGGGGGTGGGGGTTGTATACTGTTAGGGGGTGTTTGTTTGTTTTTTGTACCAAAAGAGCTGTTTAACTTAGGGCAATGTCCTACAAAAGGCCCTTTTAAGGCCCACCCAAAAGGCCCTTTTAAGGGCCCTTGGTAGTTTGGGGGTGGGGTGGGTTTGTATACTGTTAGGGGTGTTTGTTTTTGTAGCAAAATAGCTGTTTAACTTAGGGCAAGGCACTACAAAAGGCCATTTTAAGGGCCCCCAAAAGGCCCTTTTAAGGGCCCTTGGTAGTTTATTTTAGATTAGGCTTTTTATTTTGGGGTGTTTTTTTTTTAAAAGGGTATTAGAATAGGAATAATTTTTTTTTATTTTTTGTAATGGTAGGTTTTTTTAATTTTTTTTAATTTTAGGTTTTAGTGTAAGGTCGCTTAGGTTGTATTTGACAGGTAAGTTTGTATTTATTTTAACTAGGTAGTTATTAAATAGCTAATAACTATTTACTAACTAGTCTACCTAGTTAAAATAAATACAAACTTGCCTGTAAAATAAAAATAAAACCTAAGCTAGCTACAATATAACTATTAGTTATATTTTAGCTAGCTTAGGTTTTATTTTACAGGTAAGTATTTAGTTTTAAATAGGTATTATTTAGTTAATAATTGTAAGTTTGATTTAGCTATATTTTAATTATGTTAGGGTTACGTTAGGGTTAGGGGTTAATATAGTTTAATTTAGGTTGTTGCGATGTGGGGGGCTGGCGGATTAATAGGCGTGACGAACCAAGGTTAACCAACCCTGCGCCAGTCACTTGTTTGGCACAAAAAGGGTTATCAGACCCCTTCTACTGTCACTGATATATCACAATCTAGCCACACCAGGCAAGCTTGTGATTTAGTTCAGTGGGTGCAAGGGTTAACAACACTCTATGGTCTGTACTAGACTTAAAAGAAATGCCCAAAATTCCCCTTTAATGCCACCCACAACAAACTAACTATGCTGCCACCACTTATGATTTATTAAAGGGAAAATCCTAAGAAAAACCCAGACTTACACATTAACTCTCATAATACAATTTAGCAGTAAATAACCTAAAATATACAGTTCTAATACTCCAGTCTTTTCAGTAACTTGGTTCAATTATTAGACAAAGGCCAAAGTTTAATAAAGCAATTATTTATTATACCAAAAATATTATGTAAAATGCATTATTAATAAAAAGTTGTTGCAAATAAAATTACACACAGCAAACAGGTTCAAATAAAATGAAGAAAATAACAGACCTAATACTTTCCTAGCTTATAAGTCTGCCCCAGGGAGATGGGCAAGAGAAGATGGTCCCTCACGCTGCAACTACATCAACGCGTTTCCCCCTATACAGGGCTTTTTCAAGATCTTGAAAAAGCCCAGTATAGGGAGAAACACGTTGATGTAGTTGCAACCTAAAGAACTTATTTACTTTCTGTGTAGCTGGAGCTACAACCTCTACTTTTACCAATCTGGGACTTAAGCACCTGTGATTGCTGCGTGCAAACTGACGCTGTTTGCAGACCCTGTTTGAAGGAATTGGGACTATCGCTTTTAAAGTCAGTATACTCTAACAAGCCAGCAAGACTAAAAAACAGAATTTATGCTTACCTGATAAATTACTTTCTCTTGTGGTGTATCCAGTCCACGGATTCATCCTTACTTGTGGGATATTCTCCTTCCCTACAGGAAGTGGCAAAGAGAGCACACAGCAAAGCTGTCCATATAGCTCCCCCTCTGGCTCCGCCCCCCAGTCATTCGACCGACGGTTAGGAGAAAAAGGAGAAACCATAGGGTGCAGTGGTGACTGTAGTTTAAACAAAAAAATTTAACCTGACCTAATTGCCAGGGCGGGCCGTGGTCTGGATACACCGCAAGAGAAAGTAATTTATCAGGTAAGCATAAATTCTGTTTTCTCTTGCAAGGTGTATCCAGTCCACGGATTCATCCTTACTTGTGGGATACCAATACCAAAGCTTTAGGACACGGATGAAGGGAGGGAACAAGACAGGTAACCTAAACGGAAGGCACCACTGCTTGCAAAACCTTTCTCCCAAAAATAGCCTCCGAAGAAGCAAAAGTATCGAACTTGTAAAATTTGGCAAAAGTATGCAGTGAAGACCAAGTCGCTGCCTTACAAATCTGTTCAACAGAAGCCTCATTCTTGAAGGCCCAAGTGGAAGCCACAGCTCTGGTGGAATGAGCTGTAATTCGTTCAGGAGGCTGCTGCCCAGCAGTCTCATAAGCCAATCGGATGATGCTTTTCAACCAGAAGGAAAGAGAGGTAGCAGTCGCTTTTTGACCTCTCCTCTTACCAGAATAGACAACAAACAAAGATGAAGTTTGTCTGAAATCCTTAGTTGCTTGTAAATAGAATTTCAAAGCACGAGCCACATCAAGATTGTGTAAAAGCCGTTCCTTCTTAGAAGCTGGATTAGAACACAAAGAAGGAAAAATGATTTCCTGGTTAATGTTCTTATTAGAAACAACTTTAGGAAGAAAACCAGGTTTGGTACGCAAAACTACCTTATCTGCATGGAACACCAGATAGGGTGAGTTACACTGCAAAGCAGACAATTCTGAAAGAACTAAATTTAGACTCCATGGAGGAGCCACAGGTTTATAGACAGGCTTGATTCTGACTAACGCCTGTACAAACGCTTGAACATCTGGTACTTCTGCCAGACGCTTGTGTAAAAGGATAGACAGAGCGGATATCTGCCCCTTTAAGGAACTAGCTGATAAACCTTTCTCCAATCCTTCTTGGAGAAAAGACAATATCCTTGGAATCCTAATCTTACTCCACGAGTAACCCTTGAATTCACACCAACAAAGATATTTCCGCCATATCTTATGGTAAATTTTCCTGGTGACAGGTTTTCTAGCTTGGATCAGAGTATCTATGACTGATTCAGATAAACCCACGCTTGGATAGAATTAAGCGTTCAATCTCCAAGCAGTCAGCTGCAGAGAAACTAGATTTGGATACTTGAATGGGCCCTGTATTAGAAGATCCTGCCTCATGGGCAGTGTCCATGGTGGAACAGATGACATGTCCACTAGGTCTGCATACCAAGTCCTGCGTGGCCACGCAGGCGCTATCAGAATTACAGAGGCCTTCTCCTGTTTGATTCTGGCTACCAGCCGAGGGA
This sequence comes from Bombina bombina, assembly GCF_027579735.1. Lineage (NCBI taxonomy): Eukaryota > Metazoa > Chordata > Amphibia > Anura > Bombinatoridae > Bombina > Bombina bombina. The sequence goes on from NC_069500.1 coordinate 553,215,297, forward strand.
GAAGGGGAAACGGTGGAAAGACATAGGCCAGATTGAAGGACCAAGGCTCTACTAGGGCATCTATCAATGCCGCCTTGGGGTCCCTGGACCTGTATCCGTACAGAGGAAGTTTGGTGTTCTGACGGGACGCCATCAGATCCAACTCTGGAATGCCCCATAGCTGAGTCAGCTGAGCAAATACCTCCGGGTGGAGTTCCCACTCCCCCGGGTGAAAAGTCTGACGACTTAGGAAATCCGCTTCCCAGTTGTCTACTCCTGGGATGTGAATTGCAGATAGATGGCAAGAGTGATCCTCCGCCCACCTGATTATCTTGGTTGCTTCCTTCATCGCTAAGGAACTCTTTGTTCCTCCCTGATAATTGATGTATGCAACAGTCGTGATGTTGTCCGACTGAAATCTGATGAACTTGGCCGCCGCTAGCTGAGGCCATGCCTGGAGCGTGTTGAATATGGCTCTTAGTTCCAAAATGTTTATCGGGAGAAGAGACTCTTCCCGGGACCATAGGCCCTGAGCTTTCAGCGAGCCCCAGACCGCGCCCCAGCCTAACAGACTGGCGTCGGTCGTTACAATGATCCACTCCGGTCTGCGGAAGCACATTCCCTGAGACAGGTGATCCTGAGACCACCACCAGAGAAGATAATCTCTGGTTTTCTGGTCCAGTTGGATTTGAGGAGACAAATCTGCATAATCCCCATTCCACTGTTGCACAATTGCAGTGGCAGCACAATTGCAGTGGCCTGAGATGAATTCGAGCAAAAGGGACTACGTCCATTGCTGCTACCATTAATCCGATTACCTCCATGCACTGAGCTACAGATGGCCGAGGAATGGAATGAAGAGCTCGGCAAGTACTTAGAAGCTTTAACCTTCTGACCTCCGTCAGAAATATTTTCATTTCTACCGAGTCTATTAATGTTCCCAGAAAGGGAACCCTTGTGAGCGGGAACAGAGAACTTTTTTCGGTGTTCACCTTCCACTCGTGAGACCTTAGAAAGGCCAGAACAATATCTGTATGAGCCTTGGCTCTGGGAAAAGACGACGCCTGTATTAAGATGTCGTCCAGATAGGGTGCTACTGCAATGCCCCGCGGTCTTAGTACCGCTAGAAGGGACCCCAGCACGTTTGTGAAAATTCTGGGAGCGGTGGCCAACCCGAAGCGAAGGGCCACGAACTGGTAATGCTTGTCCAGAAAAGCGAACCTTAGGAACTGATGGTGATCTTTGTGGATAGGAATATGAAGGTACGCATCCTTTAGATTCACGGTAGTCATATATTGACCTTCCTGGATCATTGGTAAGATTGTCCGAATAGTCTCCATCTTGAAAGATGGAACTCTGAGGAATTTGTTTAGAATTTTTAGATCCAGGATTGGTCTGAAAGTTCCTTCCTTTTTGGGAACCACAAACAGGTTTGAGTAAAAACACAGTCCTTGTTCTGTAATTGGGACTGGATATATCACTCCCATCTTGAGTAGATCTTCTACACAGCGTAAGAACGCCTCTTTCTTTGTCTGGTCTGTAGACAGACGAGAAATGTGGAACCTTCCCCTTAGAGGAGAGTCCTTGAATTCTAGAAGATATCCCTGAGCAACTATCTCTAATGCCCAGGGATCGGGAACATCTCTTGCCCAAGCCTGAGCAAAGAGAGAGAGTCTGCCCCCTACCAGATCCGGTCCAGGATCGGGGGCTACCCCTTCATGCTGTCTTAGTAGCAGCTGCAGGCTTCTTGGCCTGTTTACCCTTGTTCCAGCCCTGCAAAGGCTTCCAGGTTGCCTTGGGCTGTGAAGAATTACCCTCTTGCTTTGTGGACGCAGAGGATGAAGCAGGACCGCTCCTGAAGTTGTGAAAGGAACGAAAATTAGCCTTGTTTTTAGCCTTAAAAGGCCTATCTTGCGGGAGGGCATGGCCCTTTCCCCCAGTGATATCCGAAATAATTTCTTTCAACTCGGTCCCGAAAAGGGTCTTTCCCTTGAACGGAATATTCAGTAACTTTGTTTAAGACGACACATCGACCGACTATGATTTAAGCCAAAGCGATCTGCGTGCCATAATGGCAAAACCAGATTTTTTCGCCGCTAACTTAGCTAATTGCAAAGCGGCATCTGTGATAAAAGAATTAGCCAGCTTTAGAGCCTTAATTCTATCCACAATTTCGTCATATGAGGTCTCCGTCTGGAGCGACTCCTCCAGCGCCTCAAACCAGAAAGCCGCTGCAGTAGTTACAGGAATAATGCAGGCAATAGGTTGGAGAAGGAAACCTTGTTGAACAAATATTTTCTTTAGTGAACCTTCTAATTTTTTATCCATAGGATCTTTGAAAGCACAACTGTCTTCAATTGGTATGGTTGTGCGCTTGGCTAGTGTTGAAACTGCCCCCTCTACCTTAGGGACCGTCTGCCATGCGTCCCGCCTGGGATCAGATATGGGGAACATATTCTTAAAAATAGGGGGGGGAACAAAGGGTACACCTGGTCTCTCCCACTCCCTATCCACAATATCCACCACCCTCTTCGGGATCGGAAACGCATCAAGTGTATACAGGGACTTCTAGATATTTGTCCATTTTACACAATTTCTCTGGGACCACCATGGGGTCGCAGTCATCCAGCATAGCTAATACCTCCTTAAGCAGCACGCGGAGGTATTCCAGCTTAAATTTAAACGCTAAGGAATCTGATTCTGCCTGCTGAGAAACCTTTCCTGTGTCAGAAATTTCTCCCTCGGACAGCACATCCCTCACCGTCACTTCAGAGTGTTGTGAGGGTACAACAGATAAACTCTCCAAAGCTTCTGATTGCTCATACTCTGTTCTTAAAACCGAGGTATCACGCTTTTTAGGAAAAACTGGCAGTTTGGATAAAAATGCCGCAAGGGAATTATCCATGACTGCTGCTAATTGTTGTAATGTAATAGGGGCCAATGCGCTAGAGGTACTAGGCATCACTTGCGCGGGCGTAACTGGTGTCGACACATGGGGAGAGGAAGGTGGGCTATCCTCGTTACCTTCTGTCAAAGAATCATCTTGGGCTACATTTTTAAGTGAAACAACATGATGTTTAAAATGCATAGATACATTAGCACACTTAAAACACAAATGTAAAGGGGGTTCCCCCATGGCTACTAAACACATAGAGCAACGTCTATCTGTAGGCGTACCACACAATCCTAATGCTTTGGAATGATTGCACAGCGAATTTCAAGTCAATTAACCCCTTAATGCCCAAACCGGAGCAACCTAAAGCTGACAACCGGTTAGCAAACTACAGCACCGTGCCACAGCAATCTGCTGTGGCCCTACCTGCCCCTGGGGATGAGTTTGATGGAAAATAAGCCTCTATGAAGTCCTCAAGTAGTCTTTGGACCCTCCACGTGAAGCTGCATGAAGCTGTCTGCAATATCAACTGCGCAACTGAGGCGCGAAATTTAGGCCCCCTCCCTCTCCACTCCGGAGTTGTGGGGCCTTCAAAACCCTAAATAGGTGTCTAAAATTCTGCCATGTGGAATTAAACCCCATAAAAACACTCCAAATCGTAATAAAACTTGTATAATGATTAGATTTTCACTATAAAATAATCAATTGCCCTTTAACAGTGTCCACCAGTCTTTGAGCCCTGTTAATTAAGCCTTCCTTCTATATTGAGTCTCAGAATATGGCTTACCTTCCCCACATGGGGATTCTTGTCAGTCTTCTAGCATTACTAAGTCTTGACTAGAAAAAGATGACTGAACATACCTTATAGCAGTTAAGCCTGCAAACTGTTCCCCCCAACTGAAGTTTTCTGGTACTCCTCAGTCCTATGTGGAAACAGCAGTGGATTTTAGTTACAACATGCTAAAATCATTTTCCTCTCAGCAGAATTCTTCATCACTTTCTGCCAGAGAGTAAATAGTACAAACCGGCACTATTTAAAAATAACAAACTTTTGATTGAAGCTATAAAAACTACAAATCTAACACCACATTCACTTTACCCTCCCGTGGAGATGCTACTTGTTAGAGCGGCAAAGAGAATGACTGGGGGGCGAAGCCAGAGGGGGAGCTATATGGACAGCTTTGCTGTGTGCTCTCTTTGCCACTTCCTGTAGGGAATAAGAATATCCCACAAGTAAGGATGAATCCGTGGACTGGATACACCTTGCAAGAGAAAACAGAATTTATGCTTACCTGATAAATTACTTTCTCTTGCGGTGTATCCAGTCCACGGATTCATCCTTTACTTGTGGGATATTCTCATTCCCTACAGGAAGTGGCAAAGCGAGCACACAGCAGAGCTGTCCATATAGCTACCCCTCTAGCTCCACCCCCCAGTCATTCGACCAAAGGTTAGGAAGAAAAAGGAGAAACCATAGGGTACAGTGGTGACTGTAGTTTATACAAAAAAATTTTACCTGACTTAATTGCCAGGGCGGGCCGTGGACTGGATACACCGCAAGAGAAAGTAATTTATCAGGTAAGCATAAATTCTGTTTTCTCTTGCAAGGTGTATCCAGTCCACGGATTCATCCTTTACTTGTGGGATACCAATACCAAAGCTTTAGGACACAGATGAAGGGAGGGAACAACACAGGTACCTTAAACGGAAGGCACCACTGCTTGCAAAACCTTTCTCCAAAAAATAGCCTCCGAAGAAGCAAAAGTATCGAATTTGTAAAATTTGCAAAAGTATACAGTGAAGACCAAGTCGCTGCCTTACAAATCTGTTCAACAGAAGCCTCATTTTTGAAAGCCCACGTGGAAGCCACTGCTCTAGTAGAATGAGCAGTAATTCTTTCAGGAGGCTGCTGGCCAGCAGTCTCATAGGCCAAACGGATGATGCTTTTCAGCCAAAAGGAAAGAGAGGTAGCAGTCGCCTTCTGACCTCTCCTCTTACCAGAATAGATGACAAACAATGAAGTTGTTTGTCTGAAATCCTTAGTTGCTTGTAAATAGAACTTTAAAGCACGAACCACATCAAGATTGTGTAACAGACGTTCCTTCTTCGAAGATGGATTAGGACACAGAGAAGGAACAACTATTTCCTGGTTAATATTCTTGTTAGAAACAACTTTAGGAAGAAAACCAGGTTTAGTACGCAAAACTACCTTATCTGCGTGGAACACCAGGTAAGGTGAATCACACTGTAAGGCAGATAATTCTGAAACTCTTCTAGCAGAAGAGATAGCTATCAAAAACAAAACTTTCCAAGATAACAACTTAATATCTATGGAATGTAAAGGTTCAAACGGAACCCCTTGAAGAACTGAAAGAACTAGATTTAGACTCCATGGCGGAGCCACAGGTTTATAGAAAGGCTTGATTCTGACTAAAGCCTGTGCAAACGCTTGAATGTCTGGTACCTCTGCCAGACGCTTGTGTAAAAGGATAGACAGAGCAGATATCTGTCCCTTTAAAGAACTAGCCGACAATCCTTTCTCCAATCTGTCTTGGAGAAAAGACAATATCCTGGGAATCCTAATCTTACTCCATGAGTAACCCTTGGATTCACACCAACAAAGATATTTCCGCCATATCTTATGGTAGATTTTCCTGGTGACAGGCTTTCTAGCCTGAATCAGAGTATCTATAACTGACTCAGAGAAACCACGCTTTGATAGAATTAAGCGTTCAATCTCCAAGCAGTCAGGATCTAAAAATTCTAACACCACATTCACTTTACCCTCCCGTAGAGAGACCCTAGTGCTTAGAGCCGGCAAAGAGAATGACTGGGGGGTGGAGCTAGAGGGGGAGCTATATGGACAGCTCTGCTGTGTGCTCTCTTTGCCACTTCCTGTAGGGAATGAGAATATCCCACAATTAAAGGATGAATCTGTGGACTGGATACACCTTGCAAGAGAAATTACATGTTGGCCCATACTGGAAACACACTGGAAATTAGCAATCCGGATTGCAGTAAGGTCACTCATCCTTTGTGATTGAAAACACTGTTCAACATCTCATAATCTGCCTATCCACACAATACCCTCTAAGAGGACCGTGTGTGCTGTCAGGCACTAAAGTGCAGATACTCTGTGTTGGGGGTCGCGGCAGCTACATTCTCCAAGCTGTTCCCGAAAAAGGACCAATCAGATTGTTGATCCAGGACAGCGCCCATAAAAGTGACATCATCCCGTTACGGTTGTAATTCCACTCGCAGAGACTACAGAGTGTGTACAGCCTGGGGGTAAGCTTGCTGTTTGCTCGCATATTCTTTGTTTTATCGGATTCGAACAACTTTGTGCACAATAAGACAATGTTTATAGATTGAGACTGTCGCATTGGCTTGCTTTCCTGCAGTTCTTATAGTATCTTTATGTGGTGGCAACCTCTTCACTTTTAGTTAACAGAGACGTCCGTTTATATCAATATTGCTAGCATTGTATAATTGTTGTATTTAATTGTTTTTATAGGTCTTTATTAAATTGTGGCATTGCCATTTTACTATTTACTTGCATTATGAGTTATTGATCTATTTCGTCCTGGCTTTTATTTTTATTTTTTCTTATTTTTTCTGATTTATTTATATCACCTTAATCATGATATCACTTTTTTAGTGTATTACACATTTACACCCATTTGGAGTAATACACTCCTCACTCTTGATATATATTATCATCAATTATTGCATTTATATATTGGTCACTTATTTTAATTATTTGTATTAGTTTATGCACTAGTCACATATTTGAGACTACTAATTGTTTCACCCACCTTCAGCTGTAGCGCTCCTGCATCTGAATTTTTTGTATTCGTGACAATAGGTATATTAAGTTAATAATTATAAGTTTAATTTAGCTCTATTTTAAGTACATTAAAGTTACTGAGTGTTAGGGTTATGGTTATGCTAGGGTTAGGGGTTAATAGTTTAATTTAGGTTGTTGCAATGTGGGGGGCTGGTGGTTTAGGGGTTAATAGGTTTATTTAGTGGTAGTGATGTGGGAGGCCAGAGGTTTAGGGGTTAATAGCTTTATTTATTTCCGGCGATGTCGGGGAGCGGCAGAATAGGGGTTAATATATTTATTATAATGTGGGCGATGTTGGGATGTGGCAGAATAGGGCTTAATAACTTTAGTAAAGTGGCGGCAATATCGGAAGCGGCAGATTAGGGGTTAATACCTTTATTTAGTTGGCCGCAATATCAGGAGCAACAGATTAGGGGTTAATAACTGTAGCCAGGCATCGGCGATGTCGGGGTCACCAGATTAGGGGTGTTTAGATGTGGGGTTTATGTTAGGGTGATAGGTTTAAACTGTATTTTCTTTTTCCCCATAGACATCAATGGTGATGCGTTACGGAGCTTTTCTTTCCGCGATCGCAGTTGTTCGTTTTTTTTCTGACCTGCTCACCCCATTGATGTCTATGGGGAAAGCGTGCATGAGCACGTCAAATCAGCGCTTGTTTTTGGTGCTGTATGGAGCTTAAAAACCCCATATCGCCCACACAAGTCTGTTTTTTTTAAACTTGTAATGGCAGCACTATAGGGGATTAAATAACCCCAACTTTGTTGTGTTCATTAATTTCCCTATAGCACTCAAAACTCGTAATCTGAGGTGCCTTACCGTTACCAATTAAGACCGGATCACCCAGAAATGGAGAAAAACAACTTTACAAGTTCTTAACTGCTTTAAAGCCACCAATACTACTGCAAGGAATGACGTGGAATACAGCTATACCCCAAAACTTGCTTGTAAATGAAATCAAAATTTTTGTTTAGACACCTAAACTTCACCTCCTCCATTCACCGAAGGCAAAGAGAATGACTGGGGGTTGTGGGTAAGGGAGTGATACTTAACAGTTTAACTGTTTTGCTCTTTGCATCCTCCTGCTGGACAGCAGTGATATTCCCAACAGTAATTACTCAAGGCGTGGACTCACCATATCTTAGGAAAGAAAAGAGCAACAAATGGATATTTCCAACATATGTATACAGAGAACCTAATTTCTACAGATATGTTAGGGGAATGGCAGACATATAAATCACTCAATGAGACACATGTTGATCAACACCTCCTATTCTGGGAAACAGCGAAAGCTGTCTTAAGGGGAGTCATATCCTCGTATGCCACATGCATCAAGAAAAAATGCAAAGCCTTCTCCTAAAACAAATTTTAAATTCCAGAAATAGGTATCTCAGAAATCCCACACTACAAAATAGACTTAAATATAAAGACATTAAAACAACAAGAGATAATTATCTATTACAACAGACCAACAACTCCCACTCCAAGACACTAGCCAGATTTTATCAATTTGGGAATAAAATGGCCAAGCTACTGGCAAACATCACTAAATTTACCAAAAAAAAGAAAACCATTTTAGCAGTTTAACAGGGTAATGAGATCCTAAATAAGTAAGACGAAATCTAGAAAACATTTGTAGATTTCTATAAAGACCTCTACTCAGCACATAATGTAGACTCTATTGAAAAAACACAGTTTTGGCAGCAGGTAGACCTTTCCAAAGTAGAACAATCCCAACTTGAAAGTCTTAACCATCCAATAACTCCCGCAGAGATAACTGACACTATTAAATCACTCACACTAGAAAAAACACCAGGTCCGAGTGGCTTACCGGTGGAATTTTATAAAATCATTGGAGCAGACATATGCTTGCCTTTAGCACAACTTTATAACGCTATACTAGAAAACACGTTTGACCTATCCCGTAGATTCTCAGAAGCTAATATAAGTATTATTCATAAAGTGGAAAGGGACCCTCTTTTGGCCCACTCATATTGCCCCATATCCCTGCTTAATCAAGATTATAAGATTTTAACGAAAATTCTAGCCAATAGATTAGCAACAATATTACCAAGTATTATACATAGTGATCAATTGGTATTTGTCAAGGGAAGGTCCTCTGTTCTTAACATTAGAAGAGTACAAACAGTCCTACAATACTATTGGACGGTATCATACGATAATAAAGAGGCAGCACTATTACTGATAGATGCAGAAAAGGCCTTTGATAAGGTTCTATGGGAACATTTGTTTACCACATTGGAAAGTGTAGGAATTGAAGGCTCATTTGTTCAAGCACTCACTGACCTCAACAAAATACTGTGGGCTTCCCTTCTGATTAACGGGACATGCACTCCACCTTTCTTACTCAGGAGAGGTACACGCCAGTGTTGTCCCCTTTCACCCCTCCTATTTGACATAGCCATAGATCCATTGGTGTAGAAAATTAGACAGCAGATAGAATGCTTGAAAATAGGAGAAGCCACCCTGCATATCTCTCTGTTTGCTGACAATATGATACTTTATGTCCAGGACCCCCCAAAAAAATATCCCAAAGGCAATGGACCTGATTAAAGAATTTAGCCAAATATCTGGTTATAAGATAAACACAGACAAAACTGAACTGATTTGGCATCTCTCCCATGGCGAGAAAACTATTCCAGGGTATGATTTTAAAATAGCGGATGACAATTTAAAATACCTAGGTATAACTCTACATTCAGACCCACGCAAATGGTATACCATAAACTATACACCCTTAATTAAAAAGCTGCATAACTTAATTAATCCTTTGAGTGCTAATGACGGCTCTGAGCCGTCACAGAATTTCCCACTCTGGTGCTAATGACGGCTCAGAGCCGTCACTAGCACTCTCCCACCTTGAGGGAGATCTGGGGGCTCCCACCCACTCCTACCCCGGCAATCGTGCCTGTAGAGTGGCAGGCATCGCCGGGGCTTCCCGTTTTGCATGGTGACGTCACGGGCAATAACGTGATGACGTCACTGCGCAACTTTATTTATACTTAACAATGTTAAGTATAGGAGCAGGGGGCATGCTGCTTAGAAGCCTGTATCTCAGGCATCTAAGCAGCTACAGACCCCCAAGAGCCACCATTGGAAAGGTAATCGCCTAACCTTTCCAACAGTGTATGTCTTGGGGGTCTGAAAAAACAAAATTAAAAAAAATTTGTTCAAAAAAAAAAAAAAATCTTAGCACCCAGGTGGGAAAGTGCTTAGCACTCAAAGGGTTAAAGGATGGTCTCAGATGCCACTCTCCCTATTAGGGAGAATAGGCCTTATTAAAATGATATATTTTACCAAATTGTTGTATTTTTTCTAGGCAGTGCTGGGAAAACTTAAAAAATCAAACCTTAAGTCAATCACACAAATGGTTCTAGGCTTTGTATGGAACAATAAAAAACACTGGGCGGATTACCTGAAACTCACGGCTTCAAGTGAGATGGGAGGTTTGGCGTTGCCAAACTTTGAGTTGTATAATTGGGCAGATCAATGTAAGTTCACAGACCCGAAATTAGAAGAGACTTTAATAAAACCATGGGCGCTAGAAATGATACCTCACATGTCACTAACACAAGCAAATCATTGGATAGGTAACATAGACCTATTAAGTCAGCTGGAGACTGGCGTGCAAATGGTTAGGGGCTAGCCACAGGATAGTACAATACCTCCCATGGCATGGAAATCCAGAATTCCCAGCCAAAATCACAGCTAAAACTGTAAAACACTGGAAAGAGAGTGGTTTACACACTATAGGTCAAACTCTAATAGAGGATAGGAAGAGTATGATGTCATTTGAGACTTTGAGAAATACTTTTAACTTACCTAAGACACATCATTATGCCTATCTGCAGGCGAGACATTATTTATATGCCCTAACAAAGGAAGAAGCCCTTTCTAATAATACTCAAACCCTACAAATCATAGACTCGGCAAAGAAAGGAAACACATCAATTTCACCTGTATACAAAAAAACTATTAAAACCAGTGAACACAAAATGCTTAGATAAGATTAAGGATTTATGGACACATTTACTCGGAGAGACGTGCCGGAACAAGCTATCACAAAAAGCATTCATAAAGTCCAAGTAGCCACTCTATTATCAGAGATGATGGAATCCCATTTCAATTTACTACAAAACATCTATGTTTCAAACCAAAAATGTAAACACTGGAGACTAGACAGGGAAAAGTTCAATGCAGTAAATGCAGACACACTACATATGATATGGAATTGTCTTCACTTAGTGAAATATTGGAAAAAGTTGGAATACTGGATAAACAAAAAGGTGGTGACTACTAGCATAAAACTGACTCTACAAACCATTGTACTTTTGAACATAAAAAAAATACTAAAACAAAGCTTTGCACATATAACATTATATTACTAGCTAGAAATCTGATATTTCAGAACTGGCTGAAAAGGAACCCACCTACTGTTTCACAGTTAAAGCAAACAATACTCAAACAGCTGTTTATTGAGCAATCAGATGGCATGGGCGATATATTGAGGAGAGTTAAATCACTCATGACGAAATGGGAACCATTTATTCGCACTTTATCCAGAAATACCGGTAAGATAATTATTTTACCCTTTAAAAACACAGAATACATGCTTAATGTACAATTGCGGAGAGAATGGGAGTTGGAATAGTCAATGGATATAAAAACCCCAGGGAGAGATAACAGAAGAGAGACAGGAAGACAACAACTTAAAGGGACACTAAACCCCAAAAAATCTTTCATGATTCAGGTAGAGAATACAATTTTAAACAACATTCCAATATATTTCTTTTTTTGTGTTTAAACAATTTTATTGAAGTTTCCAAGACATCTTACAAATAAAGCAATAATAAGCACAGAAACATATGATTTTTCCTCTTGAATTCACATCTGTAAACATAATAACAAAATAACTGAGGTAAACATTCTTGTCTAAACGATCTGCATAAATTACAGTTTCCGTATATATAGAGAACTTAGCTTGGCTATGTAAAAACCCAAGTTGAGAGTCCCGTCTTAATCCTGTCCTATAACTGTTTGTTTTGTATTTATATGTTATAAAAGTTTCCCAAAAAAAATTTAATTTGTAAAAAAAGTGTCTCTCCTCCCATTTTTCATATATGCGTATTCTTCTAGGTTTAAGATACAGTATATTGAAATTAGCTATACCATATAGCAATGGTCGGGACAAAACAGAATTTATGCTTACCTGATAAATTACTTTCTCCAACGGTGTGTCCGGTCCACGGCGTCATCCTTACTTGTGGGATATTCTCTTCCCCAACAGGAAATGGCAAAGAGCCCAGCAAAGCTGGTCACATGATCCCTCCTAGGCTCCGCCTACCCCAGTCATTCGACCGACGTACAGGAGGAAATATGCATAGGAGAAACCATATGATACCGTGGTGACTGTAGTTAGAGAAAAATTCATCAGACCTGATTAAAAAAACCAGGGCGGGCCGTGGGCCGGACACACCGTTGGAGAAAGTAATTTATCAGGTAAGCATAAATTCTGTTTTCTCCAACATAGGTGTGTCCGGTCCACGGCGTCATGCTTACTTGTGGGAACCAATACCAAAGCTTTAGGACACGGATGAAGGGAGGGAGCAAATCAGGTCACCTAAATGGAAGGCACCACGGCTTGCAAAACCTTTCTCCCAAAAATAGCCTCCGAAGAAGCAAAAGTATCAAATTTGTAAAATTTGGCAAAAGTGTGCAGTGAAGACCAAGTCGCTGCCTTACATATCTGGTCAACAGAAGCCTCGTTCTTGAAGGCCCATGTGGAAACCACAGCCCTAGTGGAGTGAGCTGTGATTCTTTCAGGAGGCTGCCGTCCGGCAGTCTCATAAGCCAATCGGATAATGCTTTTAAGCAAAAAAAAAAAAGAGAGGTAGAAGTTGCTTTTTGACCTCTCCTTTTACCAGAATAAACAACAAACAAAGAAGATGTTTGTCTGAAATCTTTAGTAGCCTCTAAATAGAATTTTAGAGCACGGACTACGTCCAAATTGTGTAACAAACGTTCCTTCTTTGAAACTGGGTTCGGACACAAAGAAGGTACAAATATCTCCTGGTTAATATTTTTGTTGGAAACAACTTTCGGAAGAAAACCAGGCTTAGTACGCAAAACCACCTTATCTGCATGGAACACCAGATAGGGCGGAGAACACTGCAGAGCAGATAACTCTGAAACTCTTCTAGCAGAAGAAATTGCAACCAAAAACAAAACTTTCCAAGATAATAACTTAATATCTACGGAATGTAAGGGTTCAAACGGACCCCTTGAAGAACTGAAAGAACTAGATTTAGACTCCAGGGAGGAGTCAAAGGTCTGTAAACAGGCTTGATTCTAACCAGAGCCTGAACAAACGCTTGAACGTCTGGCACAGCTGCCAGCCTTTTGTGGAGTAAAACAGATAAAGCAGAGATCTGTCCCTTCAGAGAACTTGCAGATAATCCTTTCTCCAAACCTTCTTGTAGAAAGGATAGAATCTTAGGAATTTTATCTTGTTCCATGGGAATCCTTTAGATTCACACCAACAGATATATTTTTCCATATTTTATGGTAAATTTTTCTAGTTACAGGCTTTCTTGCCTGAATCAGAGTATCTATTACAGAATCTGAAAACCCACGCTTTGATAAAATCAAGCGTTCAATCTCCAAGCCGTCAGTTGGAGGGAAACCAGATTCGGATGTTCGAATGGACCTGGAACAAGAAGGTCCTGTCTCAAAGGTAGCTTCCATGGTGGAGCCGATGACATATTCACCAGGTCTGCATACCAAGTCCTGCGTGGCCACGCAGGAGCTATCAAGATCACCGAAGCCCTCTCCTGATTGATCCTGGCTACCAGCCTGGGAATGAGAGGAAACGGTGGGAATACATAAGCTAGGTTGAAGGTCCAAGGTGCTACTAGTGCATCTACTAGAGTCGCCTTGGGGATCCCTGGATCTGGACCCGTAGCAAGGAACCTTGAAGTTCTGACGAGAGGCCATCAGATCCATGTCTGGAATGCCCCATAATTGAGTTATTTGGGCAAAGATTTCCGGATGGAGTTCCCACTCCCCCGGATGGAATGTCTGACGACTCAGAAAATCCGCTTCCAATTTTCCACTCCTGGGATGTGGATTGCAGACAAGTGGCAGGAGTGATCCTCCGCCCATTGAATTATCTTGGTCACTTCCTCCATCGCCAGGGAACTTCTTGTTCCCCCCTGATGGTTGATATATGCAACAGTCGTCATGTTGTCTGATTGAAACCTTATGAATTTGGCCTTTGCTAGTTGAGGCCAAGCTTTGAGAGCATTGAATATCGCTCTCAGTTCCAGAATGTTTATCGGGAGAAGAGATTCTTCCCGAGACCATAGACCCTGAGCTTTCAGGGGTTCCCAGACCGCGCCCCAGCCCACCAGACGGCGTCGGTCGTGACAATGACCCACTCTGGTCTGCGGAAGCTCATTCCCTGTGACAGGTTGTCCAGGATCAGCCACCAACGGAGTGAATCTCTGGTCTTTTGATCTACTTGAATCGTTGGAGACAAGTCTGTATAATCCCCATTCCACTGTCTGAGCATGCACAGTTGTAATGGTCTTAGATGAATTCGTGCAAAAGGAACTATGTCCATTGCTGCAACCATCAATCCTATTACTTCCATGCACTGCGCTATGGAAGGACGAAGAACAGAATGAAGTACTTGACAAGAGCTTAGAATTTTTGATTTTCTGACCTCTGTCAGAAAAATCCTCATTTCTAAGGAATCTATTATTGTTCCCAAGAAGGGAACTCTTGTTGACGGGGACAGAGAACTTTTTTCTTTGTTCACTTTCCATCCGTGAGATCTGAGAAAGGCTAGGACGATGTCCGTATGAGCCTTTGCTTTTGACAGAGACGACGCTTGAATCAGGATGTCGTCCAAGTAAGGTACTACTGCAATGCCCCTTGGTCTTAGAACCGCTAGGAGGGACCCTAGTACCTTTGTGAAAATTCTCGGAGCAGTGGCTAATCCGAATGGAAGAGCCACAAACTGGTAATGCTTGTCCAGAAAAGCAAACCTTAGGAACTGATGATGTTCCTTGTGGATAGGAATATGTAGGTATGCATCCTTTAAATCCACCGTGGTCATAAATTGACCTTCCTGGATGGTGGGAAGGATCGTTCGAATGGTTTCCATTTTGAACGATGGAACCCTGAGAAATTTGTTTAGGATCTTGAGATCTAAAATTGGTCTGAATGTTCCCTCTTTTTGGGAACTATGAACAGGTTGGAGTAAAAACCCCATCCCTTGTTCTCTTATTGGAACTGGATGAATTACTTCCATCTTTAACAGGTCTTCTACACAATGTAAGAATGCCTGTCTTTTTATTTGGTTTGAAGATAATTGAGACCTGTGGAACCTTCCCCTTGGGGGTAGGTTCCTTGAATTCCAGGAGATAACCTGAGAAACTATTTCTAGTGCCCAAGGATCCTGAACATCTCTTGCCCAAGCCTGAGCAAAGAGAGAAAGTCTGCCCCCACCAGATCCGGTCCGGATCGGGGCCATCCCTTCATGCTGTTTTGGTAGCAGTGGCAGGCTTCTTGGCCTGCTTACCCTTGTTCCAGCCTTGCATCGGTCTCCAGGCTGGTTTGGGTTGTGAAGTATTACCCTCTTGCTTAGAGGATGTAGAATTAGAGGCTGGTCCGTTTCTGCGAAAGGGACGAAAATTAGGCTTATTTTTAGCCTTAAAAGACCTATCCTGAGGGAGGGGCGTGGCCCTTTCCCCCGGTGATGTCTGAAATAATCTCTTTCAAATCAGGACCAAACAGTGTTTTTAACCCTTGAAAGGGATGTTAAGCAATTTTGTCTTGGAAGAACACATCCGCTGACCAAGACTTTAGCCAAAGCGCTCTGCGCGCCACGATAGCAAACCCTGAATTTTTTCGCCGCTAATCTAGCTAATTGCAAAGCGGCATCTAAAATAAAAGAGTTAGCCAATTTAAGTGCTTGAACTCTGTCCATAACCTCCTCATACGAAGATTCTTTATTGAGCGACTTTTCTAGTTCTTCGAACCAGAAACACGCTGCGTAGTGACAGGAACAATGCATGAAATTGGGTTGTAGAAGGTAACCTTGCTGAACAAACATCTTTTTAAGCAAACCCTCTAATTTTTATCCATAGGGATCTTTGAAAGCACAACTATCTTCTATAGGAATAGTAGTGCGTTTGTTTAGAGTAGAAACCGCCCCCTCGACCTTGGGGACTGTCTGCCATAAGTCCTTTCTGGGGTCCTTTCTGGGGTCGACTATAGGAAATAATTTCTTAAATATAGGGGGAGGAACAAAAGGTATGCCGGGCCTTTCCCACTCCTTATTTACTATGTCCGCCACCCGCTTGGGTATAGGAAAAGCATCGGGGGACACCGGAACCTCTAGGAACTTGTCCATCTTACATAATTTCTCTGGAATGACCAAATTGTCACAATCATCCAGAGTAGATAATACCTCCTTAAGCAGTGCGCGGGATGTTCTAATTTAAATTTAAATGTTACAACATCAGGTTCAGCTTGTTGAGAAATTTTTCCTGAATCTGAAATTTCTCCCTCAGACAAAACCTCCCTCCTGGCCCCTTCAGATTGGTGTGAGGGTATGCCAGAACAGTTATCATCAGCATCCTCTTGCTCTTCAGTGTTTAAAACAGAGCAATCGCGCTTTCTCTGATAAGTAGGCATTTTGGATAAAATGTTTGCAATAGAATTATCCATTACAGCCGTTAATTGTTGCATGGTAATAAGTATTGGCGCACTAGATGTACTAGGGGGCCTCTTGTGTGGGGCAAAACTGTGTAGACACAGAAGGGGATGATGCAGTATCATGCTTACTCCCCTCATTTGAGGAATCATCTTGGGCAATATCATTATCTGTGGCATCATTGTCCCTACTTTGTTTGGACACTATGGCACAATTATCACATAAATTTAAATGGGGAGAAACCTTGGTTTTCATACATATAGAACATAGCTTATCTGATGGTACAGACATGTTAAACAGGCTTAAACTTGTCAACAAAGCACAAAAAACGTTTTAAAATAAAACCATTACTGTCACTTTAAATTTTAAACTAAACACACTTTATTACTGAATATGTGAAAAAAGTAGTGAAGGAATTGTTCAAAATTCACCAAAATTTCACCACAGTGTCTTAAAGCCTTAAAAGTATTGCACACCAAATTTGAAAGCTTTAACCCTTTTTACATTTAACCCCTATACAGTCCCAGCTATCTGCTTTGCTGAGACCCAACCAAGCCCAGAGGGGAATACGATACCAAATGACGCCTTCGATAAGCTTTTTCAGTGGTTCTTAGCTCCTCACACATGCATCTGCATGCCTTGCTCTCCAAAAACAACTGCGCATTAGTGGCGCGAAAATGAGGCTCTGCCTATGACTAGAAAAGGCCCCCATCTGAAAAAGGTGTCCAATACAGTGCCTGCCGTTTTTTTAAAACAATCCCCAAGATTATGATAACTATTAAGAGTTATAATCTGCAAAATATGCTTAGCAAAGTAATCGTTTTAGCCCAGAAAAATGTCTACCAGTTTTTTAAGCCCTTATGAAGCCCTTTATTCTTTTACTTAATCTAAGAAAATGGCTTACCGGTCCCCATAGGGGAAATGACAGCCTTCCAGCATTACATAGTCTTGTTAGAAATGTGGCCAGTCATACCTCAAGCAGAAAAGTCTGCCAACTGTTTCCCCCAACTGAAGTTACTTCATCTCAACAGTCCTGTGTGGAAACAGCAATCGATTTTAGTAACGTTTGCTAAAATCATCTTCCTCTTACAAACAGAAATCTTCATCTCTTTTCTGTTTCAGAGTAAATAGTACATACCAGCAATATTTTAAAATAACAAACACTTGATTGAAGGATAAAAACTACATTTAAACACCAAAAAACTCTTAACCATCTCCGTGGAGATGTTGCCTGTGCAACGGCAAAGAGAATGACTAGGGTAGGCGGAGCCTAGGAGGGATCATGTGACCAGCTTTGCTGGGCTCTTTGCCATTTCCTGTTGGGGAAGAGAATATCCCACAAGTAAGGATGACGCCGTGGACCGGACACACCTATGTTGGAGAAACTGGGATTTCCAATTTTTAGCTATCAGTTTTTTAAAACTATTACTAGCTATGAAAATGTACTTTTTCTTGTAAGATGGAAGTTTGTTAGGGACAATGTTGAGTAGCCAGACATGAGGATCTGGTGGGCACTTTAGATTCAAGCATGTATCTGTTGCGTCAATTATAGAGAGCCAAATCTGGGGATAATAAGGAACATGACCACCATATATAAAAACATGGATCCTACGGCTTGTCCGCGACCTCCAGCATTTGTTGGAGGCAGTAGGGAATAATTTATTGATCATGATGGCAGTAAAGTACCATCTTGTAAGGATTTAAGTAATACCCAGTTATATCTAATTATACTAGTGTATCTTACCACTCAGTCTCACACCCAAACCACGGGTACCTAGTTGTTATAAGTACCCTGTTATGCTCATAGATCTGAGGGTGACCTATTAAGGTCAGATAATATACAACTATATTTAGTTGATAGGAATAAATCCACTTCTCTGATTTCGATAGTAGATACCAAAACAGAGTCGTCTATAAATATCTAGAAGTAACAAATCATATGGTAGAACAAGCAATAGGAACTCATGGAGTAGTAGTGGCAAGATTTAGTTAGTAGAAAGGTTAGCAGTTAGTGCCGGAACGGCATGAGTTAAGTTTAAAATGAATATGGCTGATGCTGCAGCGTGAGAATCTGAACCGGACATAGCAGTGTTTCTAAACTGTTAACAGATATCCTAACAAACTATGCAGCAGTTGTTGCAGAATGTATCTCAGAGGCAGACTTAGTACATACAACAAGCAGACAGCAGATATTATGACCACTGCAGAGGATATGTTTCGAACACACAGTCACATGATAACATCTGAGATATGCACGCTGGAGCAGAGTTAAAGTATACAGCTTCAATAAGAGAGGGGTTTTGTACGGTACCGTATTATTAGTGTTAATCCGGATGATAGTTGCAATCATGCAATTCAGGTTAAGACGGTACCCGGAAGGTTGTCCGTACTTCTGCTGAGAACTGAACTTGTCCGCGCTGTGAGATCAGCTGTAGTAACGCTGAGGCTCCGGCCTGTAGTGGACGTCACACGCTGCAATCTGAAACAAGCAATGGAGTTGTTAGCTTGTTAGGAGGCGAGTAAGTAGATGTAGATCCTGTATACAAAAGGAATGACAAGGAGGTTAACAGAGAATGCTTAAAGTTCAACAATCGAGTAGCAATAGAATGCTAAGAGCTTCAGAGCTAAATCCCCAAGACATCAAATTACCTAGCACAGGTGAAATGGTGGAGAGCTTCTTAAGTAGGTAGCGTGGTCATATGACTGTTAGAATTTAAAGGAACAGTAATAAGATCATGACAGAACACCCCCCTTAAGGAGCCGCTCAGCTATTCAGGGTTTGGGACGATCCGGGAATCGACAGTGAAACAAGGATACAAGCCTGGGAGCCGATAGGTTCGTAGCAGGTTCCCAGGAATCCTCCTCAGGACCGTAACCCTTCCATCGAACAAGATACTGGAAGAGAATGTTTATGGTACCTTGGGAATCCAGAATCATATCTAGTTCATAAGAGGTGTCATCCTGCAATGGTATCGGATCCAAGTAGGGGTCCGAGTGTCGGTCTGGACAGGTAAGATAAGGTTTCAGGAGGGGAGATATGAAACGTAGGGTGTATCTTGAAGGAAGATGGTAACTGAAGAGTGACTGCATTGGGATTTATAATTTCTGATGGTCTTGAAGGGTCCAATGAATAGACTTCCGAGCTTCTTACTTGGGATGTGAAGTTTAAGATGCCTTGATGAAAGCCGCACCATATCTCCCAATTTTAGAACTTCCGGAGGTTTCGATCTTCTCAGATCGTAGTAGTATTTTTGCTTAGTTTGTGCTTGTTGCAAGGTTTCTTGAGGTAGTGCGAATCCTTGAGCAATCATATTTATGGTGTCATTCACCAATGTGAGGTACTATCATTTCTATGCAGTAGATGATACGAAGGATGATAACCGTAGTTAACATAGAAGGGTGTTAATTTAGTAGATGTATTGATGGTGTTATTATAGGAGAATTCAGCCCGTGGGGTAACAAAGATTTCAGATTATTATTTTGTTGGAAAGAACAATAGCATCGTAGATATTGCTCTAAAGATTTGGTTAGTCCTCTCCGTTTTCCCATTGGTCTGCGGATGATAGGGCCGAACTTAAACGTCGGTTCGATGTGTAAATTAACACATAATTGAGTCCAGAACCTGGAGGTGAATTGTGTCCCCCTATCCGTGGTTACAGAATTAGGAAGTCCATGAAGATGGACAATGTGTTTGATAAACAGTTCTGCTGTTTCAGATGCGGTCGGCAAGGGCATATAGGGGTATAAAGTGTGCCATCTTCAAAAAGAGGTCTACTACGACAAGTATAGTGGTGTTATTAGAGGATGGGAGGTAATTCTACAATGAAGTCCATCGATATTGTCTTGCCATGGTCTATCCGCAATGGGGAGAGAGAGGAGAAATCCCATATGGATGAATACGTTGAGGCTTACACCCTGGTGCACACTGAACAACCTTGTATAGAACGTTTAATGATTGATCCATCTCTGACCACCAAAAGTCTCTTTGAATCAAATGGAGGGTTTTTATGAAAGCCTGGATGTCCTAAGATAGGGGTTATCATGGGTCATAGCTAATATCTCTGCTCTAAGAGCATTTGGAACATAGAGTGCATGTCCATGATAGAACAGGCCATCAGGAGCTTTGTGAAGTCTTGGATCAGTAATCTGAGATCTGTTTGTTGTTGGTTCTTAAGAAAGGTTGTCTTGTCTATGACCAAGCCCTATGACTCTATCCGGAGGTATGATAGTGTCCGAACAGACGTCTCAGTTAATGGTACACTATACCTGGAGAGAGCATCAGCTTTAGTGTTTTTTACACCTGGTCTATAAGTGATTTAGAAAATGAAATCTAGTGAAAAACAAGCTCCATTGAACTTGTCGAGAATGATAAATTCTTGTTAGTTCTGAGATATTGCAAATTGTGGTGGTCTGTGTAAATGATAATTGGATATCTTGCTCCTTCCAATAGATGTCTCAGGAATTCGAGCGCGGGCCTTAATGGCCAGAAGTTCTTTCTCCCCAATCGGATAATTTTTTTCCAGCAGTATTCATAGCCCTAGAATAATAGGAAACGGGATGGAGAGCTTCGTTAGGAGAATTCCTATTGATATAGTACTGCACCAATGGCGAACTCAGATGCATCAACTTCCAGAGTATATTGTTTTTGTTGGGTCGGGGGAATTGTAGAATAGGTGCAGTAATAAATCTTTGTTTTAAGGGTGTTTGAAGGATATGTCTGCATCCGAGCACCAATGGAATGTTATAAGTTCTTTGCGTGAGGTTAGTGAGAGGTTTGACTATGGATGAAAAGCCCTTGATGAATTTTCTATAAATATTAGAAAAGCCAAGGAATCTCTGAAATTCTTTTTTGGAGTTGGGTATGGGCCAATTAGTTATGGCTTTCCACCTTTGGGTAGTTTTTCCATAGAGATTCCGTTAGGAGAAATATTGATATCCAAGAAAGGGAAATGGAATTGAATATACACTTTTTCTGGCTTAGCGTATAGGTGATTCTGTCTTAACCTGGATAAAACAGTTCTGACGTGTGCTATGTGATTTTCTCTAGAGTTTGAATAGATAAGGATATCATCAAGATATATTGCAATAAATGTGTCAAGAAGATCTCTGAATACATCATTAGTGATGTCGCGAATAGTTCGATGGCGAATAGTTCCTCGGCGAACATAGCATGTTCGCGTTCTCCGGCGGCGGGCGAACCATATGCAATGTTTCGAATCCGCCCCCTATTCTTTATCATTGAGGTAAACTATGTGACCCTCTACCTCACAGTCAGAAGACAAATTACAGCCAATCAGCAGCAGACCCTCCCTCCCAGACCCTCCCACCTCCTGGACAGCATCCATTTAGATTCATTTGGAAGCTGCATTCTTAGTGAGAGGAAGGGACAGTGTAGCTGCTGCTGATTTAATAGGGAAATCGATATCTAGGGCTAGTGTATTCAGTGTCCACTACAGTCCTGAAGGACTCATCTGATCTCTGCTGTAAGGGACAGCACCCCAAAAAGCGCTTTTTAGGGCTAGAACATCAGTTTGTTTGTTTGTTTTGTTTGTTTTTTCCTATGTAATCTAATTGCAGTTGTCTGCCTGCCAGGGTTGTGTGTCAGGCTCACAGCGTATACTGTTGCCCACTTGCCCAGTGCCACCACTCATATCTTGTGTAACAGTAGTGTACATTTAAAAAAAACAACACTTTTTTTCACTCTGAAATAATAGCAGACAGCTGCCAGTACCCAAGATGGGCCGCCAATAAGGCAGATGGGGGAGGGTTAGAGAGCTGTTTTGGGGGGATCAGGGAGGTTGGTGCTAAGGGGGGGATGCTACACCACAGCATATGTAAATATGCTATAGAAAAAAATTTAAAAAATTTAAAAACCTTTTATTTGTAGTACGGGCAGGACTTTCTGCCAGTACTAAAAGATTGGCGAGGACAATTGTGGGGTGGGGGAGGGAAGGGATCTGTTGGGAGGGGATCAGGGGGGGGTCTGATGTGTCAGGTGGGGAGGCTTGATCTCTACACTAAAGCTAGAAATTTAACCCTGCAAGCTCCCGTACAAACTACCTAATTAACCCCTCACTGCTAGCCATAATACATGTGTAATGTGCAGCAGCAATTTAGCGGCCTTCTAATTACCAGAAAGCAACGCCAAAGTCATATATGTCTGCTATTTCTGAACAAAGGGGGATCCCAGAGAAGCATTTACAACCATTTGTGCCATAATTGCACAAGCTGTTTGTAAATAATTTCAGTGAGAAACCTAAAATTGCGAAAAAATTTATGTTTTTTTTAAATTTGATCGCATTTGGCGGTGAAATGGTGGCATGAAATATACCAAAATGGCCTAGATCAATACTTTGGGTTGTCTACTACACTACACTTAAGCTAAAATTAACTCTACAAGCTGCCTACATGCTCCCTAATTAACCCCTTCACTGCTGGGCATAAAACACGTGTGGTGCGCAGTGGCATTTAGCAGCCTTCTAATTACCAAAAAGCAACGCCAAAGCCTTATAAGTCTGCTATTTCTGAACAAAGGGGGATCCCAGAGAAGCATTTTACAACCATTTATTGCCATAATTGGCATAAGTTGTTTGTAAATAATTTCTGTGAGAAACCTAAAGTTTGTGAAAAAGAGAACAATTTTTTTTATTTGATCGCATTTGCGGTGAAATGGTGGCATGAAATATACCAAAATGGGCCTAGATCAATACTTTGGGTTGTCTACTACACTACACTTAAGCTAAAATTAACTCTACAAGCTGCCTACATGCTCCCTAATTAACCCCTTCACTGCTATGCATAAAACATGTGTGGTGCGCAGTGGCATTTAGCAGCCTTCTAATTACCAAAAAGCAACGCCAAAGCCATATAAGTCTGCTATAATGGCATGTCTGGCACACAGTGTTTGGGGCAAGGACCAGTCTGACCACTGATACCTGGTCTGCAAAGCATGGTCAGTGGCAGGTATATCACCTACACTGCGCACTGTGAAGGCGGGCGTAACCCTTACACTGACCTGATCGATACAACATCATACCTGATGTTTTTAAAGCACGTTATTCCAAACAAATTTAGGAATGTTAGGGTGATTTATGCCCTTTATGGGATTAAAACCAGACTCTGCATCACTATGTAATTTTCCATGGGAGGTTTTGCCATGGATCCCCCTCCAGCATGCCACAGTCCAGGTGTTAGTCCCCTTGAAACAACTTTTTCCATCACTATTTGTGGCCAGAAAGAGTCCCTTGTGGGTTTTAAAATTCGACTGCCTATTGAAGTCTATGGCGTTCGCCCGGATCGCCTGTTCGGCGAACTTTTGCGGAAGTTTCGAGTTCGACGTTGGCGAACCCAAATTTTTAGGTTCGCAACATCACTATACATCAGTTAATAAAAAACTGAGAAGGTGGATGGTGCATTGCATAGACCAAAGGGCATGAACGCAATATTCGTACAGACCATACCGAGTGCGGAAGGCTTTTAGGGCCACTCGTCCCCGTTTCCTGATTCTTATAGAGATTGTAAAGCGCCTCTCAAGTCAAATTTTGTGAATATTTTAGAACCTTGTAATCGTTCTATGAGTTCTGGGAAGTGAGAGGGTAGAGGGTATCTGTTTTTATTGTGCAGTTGTTAGAGGTTGTCTGTAATCTATTATAGGCCTGAGGCTTTTGTTCTTATTCCTCACAAAGAAGATACCTGCCCCTGCCTGGTTGGATGTTGATTGGGGAGGAATGAAACCCTTCTCAAGGTACTCTTTGAGATGAATAAGCTCTGGTTCAGAGAGTGGGTATATGCATCCGTAGGGAATCTTGGAACCTGGTAGCAAATCAATAGGACAGTCGTAGTGTCTGTGAGGTTGGCAATGATTGAGCTTCAGCTTTATTGAAAACGTCACTAAAGTCTGTATAGTCAGTAGGTATGTTGAGCTATCAACTTGTAGGATAGAGTGTTTTGGGAGTACAATGGGTGACACAGAAGGTAGAGTCAAAGGATATGGAACCTCTATCCCATAGTATAGTTGGTTGATGTTTCTTTAACCAGGTAAGACCAAGGATAATAGGGAATAGAGGTGAGTGAATTACTTAAAATGTGCATAACTCATTATGACCAGAAGGGAAACTAACAAGTATTGGGACTGTATGGTGAGTGGACAGGACCAGAGTTAATGAAAGAGCTATCAACTACACGTATAGGGAGTGAAACAAGCTTTTTTATTGTGGGTATCTTATAAGTTTCCACAAAAGAAGAATTAATGAAATTATTGGTTGCTCTGGAGTCTATGACGACCTGGGAGTTAGTTTGTTGGAGATCCCACTGTAAAGAAACAGAGAGGGGTAAAATAAGAAGGACATTTTAAAACCAGTCTTTTGAGTATGATGACATTTTCCTCACCCCTTTTTTTGATCTCAGTAAAATGGGACATTCCCTTACACCATGATCTTTGGCAGCACAATAAAGGCAAAGGTATATGCAATCTTCGTCTAGCCTTTTCTTCAGGCTTAAGAGAGCCTTTAACAAAGCCGATCTCCATAGTTCCTCCACAGATCTGGAGGGGAGGCGTAGGGTGGGACGTGTAGATCAATGGATATAGTTAGGGACATAAGGTTCTCTAGCTCCATAGTATCACAGAGCGTGCCATTCCTCTTCAGGACAATCTGAAAGGCCAATGCGGAATTGATTCCTGAGGGGCTGGGTTATTCCATAAGTATCTGGGGCCCATCTTTTGAAGTCCGTTATGTACTCTTCCATGGGGCGTCTGCCCTGTTTAAGATTTCTGATGGAGACTTCAGCTGTGGTTTTCTTATCATGATCCTCGTAAAGCAAAGACATAGTCGTTAAAAAAGGATTCTAAGGAATATAGAATGGGATTATCTTTCTCATTAGTATGTGTTAGCCCAAGCTTTAGCCTCACCTCTGAGGAATGATATCACAGTTAGAACTTTCAACCTTTTCATTCGGATAGGTTCTAGGTTCAGTGAAAAAAAGGGTGCATGAGTTCTTAAATTCCCTTTGCGTTCTGTCACCAGAGAATTTCTCAGGTGAACATATTTGAGGTTCTGGGGGAGGGGGTTTCTGTGGAGGGAGGTTTAGTTGCAACGTTTTCCCTAATGTATTTACGTAGTTCCTCATTTTCAGCTTGTAGATCCCTGAGTCCCTGAATCATTAAATCCATATTCTGGGAAAGGGGTCCCAACACGGTTAGAAAGTTCAGTGACATCCATAGTAGTTCTAATTACCAGAAAGCAACGCCAAAGTCATATATGTCTGCTATTTCTGAACAAAGGGGATCCCAGAGAAGCATTTACAACCATTTGTGCCATAATTGCACAAGCTGTTTGTAAATAATTTCAGGTGAGAAACCTAAAATTGCGAAAAAAATGTATGTTTTTTTTAAATTTATCGCATTTGGCGGTGATATGGTGGCATGAAATATACCAAAATGGGCCTAGATCAATACTTTGGGTTGTCTACTACACTACACTTAAGCTAAAATTAACTCTACAAAGCTGCCTACAATGCTCCCTAATTAACCCCTTCACTGCTGGGCATAAAACACGTGTGGTGCGGCAGTGGCATTTAGGCAGCCTTCTAATTACCAAAAAGCAACGCCAAAGCCATATAAGTCTGCTATTTCTGAACAAAGGGGATCCCAGAGGAAGCATTTACCAACTATTTATGCCATAATTGCATAAGTTGTTTGTAAATAATTTCTGTGAGAAACCTAAAGTTTGTGAAAAAGGTGAACAATTTTTTTATATTTGATCGCTTTTGGCGTGAAAGTTGGTGTGGCATGAAATATACCAAGAATGGGCCTAGATCAATACTTTGGGGTTGTCTACTACACTACACTTAAGCTAAAATTAACTTAATCTACAAGCTGCCTACATCTCCCTAATTAACCCCTTCACTGCTGTGCAAAAAAACATGTGTGGTGCGCAGGTGGAATTAGCAGCCTTCTAATTACCAAAAAGCAACGCCAAAGCCATATAAGTCTGCTATAAAGTGCATGTCTGGCACACAGTGTTGGGGCAAGGGTCCATCTGACCACTGATACCTGGATCTGCAAAGCATGGTCATGCAGGTATAATCACCTACACTGCGCACTGTGAAGCGGGGCGGAACCCTTACACTACCTGATCGAGTACAACATCATACCTGATGTTTTTAAAGCACGTTATACCAAATAATTAAGGAATGTTAGGTGATTTATGCCCTTTATGGATTAAAACCAGACTCTGCATCAACTATGTAATTTTCCATGGGAGTTTTGCCATGGATCCCCCACCAGCATGCCACAGTCCAGTTTAGTCCCCTTGAAAACAACTTTTCCATCACTCATTGTGGCCAGAAAGAGTCCCTGTGGGTTTTAAAATTCGACTGCCTATTGAAGTCTATGGCGGGTTCGCGCCGGATCGCGCCGTTCGCAAACTTTGCGGAAGTTCGAGTTCGACGTTCGCAAACCCAAATTTTTAGGTTCGCGACATCACTATACATCATTAATAAAAAAACGAGAAGGGTGGATGGCGCATTGCATAGACCAAGAGGGCATGACAGATATTCGTACAGGACCATACCGAGTGCGGAAGGCTTTAGGCCACTCGTCCTTCCCCTTCTGATTCTTATAAGATTGTAAGCGCCTCTCAGAGTCAAATTTTTGTGAATATTTTAGAACCTTGTAATCGTTCTATGATTTCTGGAATGAGGAGGTAGAGGGTATCTGTTTTTTTATTTGTGCAGTTGTTAAGTTTGTCTTGTAATCTATTATAGGCCTGAGGCTTTTAGGGTTCTTTATTCCTCACAAAGAAGATACCTGCCCCTGCTGGTGATGTTGATGGGTGAATGAAACCCTTCTCAAGGTACTCTTTGAGATGAATAAGCTCTGGTTCAGAGAGTGGGTATAATGCATCCGTAGGGAATCTTGTGAACCTGGTAGCAAATCAATAGGACAGTCGTAGTGTCTGTGAGGTGCAATGATTGAGCTTTCAGCTTTATTGAAAACTTCACTAAAGTCTTGTATAGTCAGTAGGTATGTTTGAGCATATCAACTTGTAGGATAGAGTGTTTGGGAGTACAATGGGTGACACAGATGGTAGAGTCAAAGGATATGGAACCCTCTATCCCATAGTATAGTTTGGTTGATGTTTCTTTAACCAGGTAAGACCAATGGATAATAGGGAAGTAGATGGTGAGTGAATTACTTAAAATGTTGCATAACTCATTATGACCATAAGGGAAACTAACAAGTTATATGGTACTGTATGGGTGAGTGACAGGACCATAGTTAATGAAAGAGTCTATCAACTACACGTATAGGGAGTGAAACAAGCTTTTTTATTGTGGGTATCTTAAAAGTTTCCACAAAAAAGAAGAATTAATGAAATTATTGGTTGCTCTGGAGTCTATGACGACCTGGGAGTTAGGTTTGTTTGGAGATCCCACATGTAAAGAAGACAGAGAGGGTAAAATGATAAGACATTTTAAAACCAGTCTTTTGAGTATGATGACATTTTTCCTCACCCTTTTTTGATCTCAGTAAATGGGACATTCCCTTACACCATGATCTTTGCAGCACAATAAAGGCAAAGGTTATGCAATCTTCGTCTAGCCCTTTTCTTCAGCTTAAGAGGGCCTTTAACAAAGCCGATCTCCATAGGTTCCTCCACAGGATCTGGAGGGAGGCGTAGGGTGGGGACGTGTAGGATCAATGGATATAGTTTAGGGACATAAGGTTCTCTAGCTCCATAGGTATCACAGAGCGTGCCAATTCCTCTTTCAGACAATCTGAATAGGCCAATGCGGATTGATTCCTGAGGGCTGGGTTATTCCATAGAGTATCTGGTGGCCCATCTTTTTGAAGTCCGTTATGTACTCTTCCAAGGGGCGTCCTGCCCTGTTTAAGATTTCTGATGGGAGACTTCAGCTGTGGGTTTTCTTATCAGTTCCTCGTAGACGCAAAGACATAGCGTTAAAAAGGATTCTAGAGGAATATAGAATGGGATCATCTTTCCTCATAGTAATGTGTTTAGCCCAAGCTTTAGCCTCACCTTCTGAGGGTATTATATCACAGTTAGAACTTTCACCTTTTCATTTCGGATAGGTTCTAGGTTTCAGGTGAAAAAATAGGGTGCATGAGTTCTTATTTCCCTTTGCTTCTTGTCACCAGAGAATTTTCTCAGGTGAACATATTTGAGGTTCTGGGGGGAGGGGTTTCTGGTGGAGGGAGGTTTAGGTTGCAACGTTTTCCCTAATGTATTTACGTAGTTCCTCATTTTCAGTCTTGTAGAGTCCCTGAGGTCCCTGAATCATTAAATCCATATTCTGGGGAAAGGGTCCCAACACGGTTAGAAGAGTTCAGTGACATCCATAGTAGATATAATGTGGGTAGATGATATAGGTTAGGGTAATATGTAATGGATTTAAGTAATACCCAGTTATATCTAGTTTAAACTAGTGTATCTTACCACTCAGTTCTCACACCAAACCACGGGTACCTAGTTATTATCAGTACCCTGTTATGCTCATAGATCTGAGGGTGACCTATTAAGGTCAGATAATATACAACTATATTAAGTTGATAGGAAATAAATCCACTTCTCTGTTTAGATAGCAGATACCAATACAGAGTCGTCTATAAATATCTAGAAGTATCAATTCATATGGTAGAACAAGCAATAGGAACTCATGGAGTAGTAGTGGCAAGATTTAGTTCGTAGTAAGGGTTATGCATTTAGTGCTGGGAACGGCATGAGTTAAGTTTAAAATGAATATGGGCTGATGCTGCAAAGCGTGAGAATCTGAACCAGACTTAGCAGTTGTTTCTAAAACTGTTAGCAGATATTCCTTACAAAACTATGCATGCAGTATGTTGCAGAATGTATCTCAGAGGCAGACTTATGCACATACAACAACGAGACAGCAGATTATGGACATGACCACTGCAGAGGGATATGTTTCGAACACACAGGTCACAGGATAACATCTGAGATATGCACGCTGGAGGAAGAGTTAAAGTATACAGCTTCAATAAAGAGAGGGGGTTTTTGTACGGTACCGGTATTATTAGTGTCAATCCGATGATAGTTGCAAATCATGCAATTCAGTTAAGACTTTACCGAAGGTTGTCCGTACTTTCTGCTGAGAACTGAACTTGTCCGCGCTGTGAGATCAGCTGTAGTAACGCTGAGGCTCCGGCCTGTAGGTGACGTCACTACGCTGCAATCTGAAACAAGCAATGGAGAATGGCTTAAAGTTCAGCAATCGAGGTAGCAATAGAATGCTAAGAGCTTCAGGAGCTAAATCCCCAAGACATTAAATTACCGTAGCACAAGGTGAAGATGGGGAGGATCTGCTTAAGTAGGTAGCGTGGTCATGTGACTGTTAGAATTTAAAGGAACAGTAATAATTTCATGGCACAATCTTTGAGTTATTTTAACGTTTAGTTCAATGAGATTACTAGACACCGATATTTTAGTGACGTTAGAAAACATCTTTGAAACATCTATTAAGGTAAGTTCAGTGTCCAGGTTCCTCAGTTCCACCGTCTATAAGACTAAGGGGTATAACCTAGTGAGGTGGTTTTTGTAATAATGACTATAGTTAATGAAGAGAGTCCTTCTCCTAGGAGTTTCAGAGTGCACATAGATTTGAAGGGGGTTGAATGGTCTGGAGTAGGTGTATGTTTGTCAGAGTGTTTAGAATAAAGGAATGGCATTAGTGTAAAAGAAACCATTGTTAAAAAAAACAGACCTTTGTCTAATAGGTTTTTTTTGGGTAAAAAGTTGTATCTCGTTTCCAATATGAAATATCATTAGGGCTCTCAGGGGTGGTATCAAGGTGCTTGATCGTTTGTAATATAGGGGTGGAGAGTTCTAGGCTTTCTGTGAGAGGGTGTGAGCGGGGGATGAATTGTGTGTGTGAGACCCGTTTTCGATCATAATCTTTTTCCACACAGATAAGGTTTCCATCAAAATATTGTTTTCTGTGGCCAGATATGACTTTGTTTGCCAGCATATTGTAGATAGGGTGTGCTTTTTCAGCTAAATCTTGTTCTAGGGTCACCCATGCTTAGTGTTGGTAGGTTACTAAACCAGGTCCACCACCCTCTGTAAAAAGTACTGCTGGTCTATACTTAATTAGATTAGTGGACCCCTAGGTCCCCCTCAGAAACAGTTAGGCACATTAAGGTTCATTGTTAATTCTTGCTTTTTTTTTTATCCCAGATAAAGTAAAAAATCTTATTTGTATGTGAAGGTAAAAAGCCCTTAGGTAGGGCAATGGGAGGCTTTGCAGCAGGTATAATACTCTAGGAAGGATATTCATCTTGATGGAATTGTATTCTACCAACCCAAGAAATGCTTTTAGATCTCCAAGAGGAGAGGTCCTGCAAAAATGACTCTTTGCAAAAGTTTCATAGTTAGATCTAGAACATTTCCTGTGTGGGTGGAGGCTATAAAGACTCCAGGATATTTTAGATTTTTGGCTTGAAGACGAAAGGGGCATTTCTTTGTTAGGAAGGGAAAGATAATGATCACTGCTGCAATGTACTGTGAGTATTTGTCCGATTTAGATTTGTGTAATAAGGAAATTTTGAGGCTTGATTGGAATACATCAAACTCTGCAAGTAAATGGGGTATTAGAGGATAGAGGGGTTAGAGATAAAGAATATAACATCATCTAGTATATAGTAGTAGTTTGTTTATAGAGGTTGTGTATCTGGATTCCTGATATATCGTTATTAGATCTTATAGTGATTGCTAAAGTTTCAATTATGCATTGCAAAGAGGCAGTGAGGACAAGGGACAGTTCCTGTTCAGGTGCCATTGGATATTTAAAATTAATCTAAT
This sequence comes from Bombina bombina, assembly GCF_027579735.1. Classification (NCBI taxonomy): domain Eukaryota; kingdom Metazoa; phylum Chordata; class Amphibia; order Anura; family Bombinatoridae; genus Bombina; species Bombina bombina. The sequence continues at coordinate 553,246,595 of NC_069500.1, forward strand.
AATAATAAACCATTAACCCTAACTTTAGCAATTGGGGGAGTCAAAAAGTAGATCTCAGGGGAAGTGCCAGACAGACGCAGTCCAAGGCTTTTTCTGCATCTGTCAATACCACCAACGAAGGAAAATTGTGTTATTGAATATAGATATAGGAGGGTGAGAAGCCCTAACAAGTAGTTGTTGCGTGCTTCTCTAGACTGAATGAAACCAGACCTGGGTCATTGCATATAAGAAATGGAGAACTGAGGAAAGACTGTTCACAATAATTATTCACGTATATTTTAAGATCCGAATTGAGGATTAGATTGGTCTAAAATTCTCCACACAGTCTGGGATTTTACCAGATTTAGGGATGACTACGATGTGTGCTTCTAAGGCTGAGGAAGAAAATGGGTTCCTTAAAGGAGGCATTAACAAGTGTGGAATATGTAGGACTTTATATTCTGTAGTAGTATATTATATATCCGTCTGGGCCAGGAGTTTTTGTTGTTGGGGAGGTTTTTATAACTTCAAGAATCTCAGTCCTGTGTAATGGTTTCATTTATAAAGTCTTTTGTCACGAATACCCCATTGATTGAGGATGCTAAGGGGTTTAATTTTCTTAGTTTGTGAGCTAAAAAACTGTTGTTTGTTTTTAAAGAAGAACTGTGTGCTGTGTTAGGGTAAGCATATTATTTCCATTTGAATTGCCAGAACCCCTTACAAGATAGTTTCTAAGTCCCACTTGACTAGATGTTATCATATAGGCATTGGTGCAGTTCATGCCAGTAAAAGTGTCAGCTATATGAGACACAGAGCAGTGCTTCTTCAACTGAAACAGATAAGGTCAATAAAGGGACATTGGTAACAGAGGTAGATATGTGTTTAAAACATTTATAATATTAGATGAAGGGAGAAGTATGGCATACCAGTGTCATATTTGTTATCAAACTTATTCTCACAATGTAAATAAGGAGATTGCCTTTCTGTCTATATGAAAATGAATGTATCTAGCAGGAAGATGATAATGTGTTCTCTGATTTCAGCCAAAGGTTCTTAAAGTTTATGGACTGTGTCGTAAAAGATAGGGCGTTTCCCAGCCAGCCCCCTGCAAATGGGGAGTGAAGTCAGACAACCTGATCAATTGAAAAAATGTATACAGGGTCTTGTGTTTTTAACACGGAAGTGGTCATGCTTACAAGGGAAGCTGTTCTACATAGTTAGGACCCATTGCTTTCTGCCATCTCCCTGGCACAGGATATGTAAAGGTAAAAAAGATCAGCTTTTCTTTTACGTCTAGGTACAGACTAAGAGTATTATTAACCCTTGCACAATCTGAACTAAGTTTTTTAGAAAACACACAAAGATATGAGATATGACTGATATATGATTCAGCCCTTACTGATGCCTTTATGAGGTACAATGTATAAGGCTCTAAGGCAGTGCATTCCAAACTGTGTGTCGTGACACATTAGTGTGTGTCGGGCAGCTGTGTGTAGGTGTGTCCCTGCTTCAGCACAGAATTTTTTTTTAATTTACATTATTTACATTTTTTGGGGGGGGGTTCCAAATTTCCCGCCTGCCTGCTACGCATAATCACATGATTAATACTGATTGAAACCTAGTGGGTTACAGATCATCTAACCTATTGATGCAGCTCAGTGGGAACTGAAACTATACCCATTGGCGGCTTTTGGCAGCACATTGGTTCCTGACTGCACGTGTATTGAGTGAGTCGGACAGGAGTGTGTTTGTGCAGCACGGGCAGTAATCAGTCGGGACTCACAGTGCTCTGAGGGTGGCAGCGTATAATGCTGAGCTGAAGTCAGAAGGTCAAGAGTGTTTTGTTTGTTTTTTACAGCTAGCTCCCAGTAGTGCAGTGCATTGCTGCTCCTGCTCTTGATAAATGGATATGGAAGGTGGAAGCGTTAAGAATGCTTGATGATGAAATGTGAGTGTGCCTTTAAGTAGTTCCACCAAATATTCAGAAACTGTGGTTTCATTCCCAGTCAAAGATTCATACATCCCATTAAAATATTAAGTAGCTATTGGTGTTATTAAACTTCTTCATTCTTGCACATACATACTGGTTACTTTGTAAATGCATTTTAGTTAATATATAATTTATGTATGTGTCCGTATCTTAAAAACAAGTTGGTTTAATCTCCTGTTTGCTAGTACAGCTGAATTACTGTGTCCGCGAAATGATGTAGGGTCTAAAAAGTGTGTCACCAACAGTAAAAAGTTTGGAAAGCTCTGCTCTAAGGGCTAATATACTTTGTGTACTGCCATTGTGATTCTGAGTAAGTTGGTTGCAATTTCTTTAAGTGCAGGTTTGTAGCTAAAAATCTCACTCACAATATATACAACTAAGGTACAGAATTTATTAAGATGAATAGTGTTTTTCCATCATCATATATTTTTGCATTTATTTTCTAAATTTTTTGCTTTAGAATTGCACTATATAGTTACATGCTCTATACCAGTCCAGACACCTATATTAATTTAAGCTAGCACTTACAACTTATAAAGCTACATTAATAACTTATAGTTGATTGTAGATACAATATACAAATTCCCTGGTCCGGTTCTAGGTTTGGATATGGTAATCCTAAAATATGAATGTTACAATTAAAAACCAAAACCAAAGTAAATATTTAATTGCCTAAAATGTTTTAACGACAGATTGAAATAAATACTATCCCACAGGTTTCCTCACTACAATGTGTACTGCGCATTTGCAGAATATTATGTATGTATATAATTATGTTTTTTTATTTAGGTCGTTTCAGACATTGAAATGTTTATATGCATGTGTGTGTTTCTCTGCAAAATCGATGGTGCAGTAGTAGACTAATGATAAAAGATGTAATCCACAGCACTGGGTATTACTGATAATGATCCCAGTAAGGAACAGCTTAACTACAGGCCACATTATCTATCTCCGTCTATTTGTATAGGAACTATTGTATATTTGTATACAAGTTAATGCGTGATGTCAATGCAGAAATCTTAATACATGCAAGAAGCCTTATGAGAAAGGTAGGATCTACAGTGCGCTTATACAAGCCTTATGACGTGTAAAACAATACATGGTCTGATAGGCTTAGATATCCTAGTCACTTCTGATAGGGTTATTCCAGTCAGCACTCATAGTAACCTAATTAGGCACATTATATTTATTGAGTCACATCAACACTATTTCAACAATTTCTCCGATACAGCTCCAAGCTTGGATATGATAATTCCCAAAATACGAATATTCATATTAAAATTAAAACTAAAATTAAAGTAAATATCCTTATTGCCTAAAATATCTTACGATAATTAAAGTAAATACTATCATACAGGTTTTCTACGATAATGGGAACTACTGTGCGTTTTGCAGATATTATATGTATGTATACGATTATGAATTTTACTTAACTGTTTTTCGATATTGAAATGTTTATGTACATATATGTTTCTGCAGAATCGCCGGTGCAGCTGCAGATTCGCAATAAAATGTGATCCACAGAACCGAATACTATCAATAATATTCCTAGTTAGGAATGTCTTAATTACAGGCCACATTTCTACTTTTTCATCTAATTTTTCACCTATTTGTATAGGAGCTAACGTGTGATGTTAATGTGAAATTTTTAATACATGTTAGAACAACTTAGAAGCCTTACGAGAAATGCAGATCTATATTGCTAATATAAGCCTATGACGAGTAAAACAACACATGATATGATAGGCTTAGAGATCTTAGCCATACATGATAGGCTACTACATGTTTTTAAACTGCACCAATTAGTGTTAACTCTATCCCTGACGAAGTGCCGGTTCAGGCACGAAACATGTTGGGAGACGTGAATACATGCTAACTGGTGTTCACTAGCTGTGATATTTGATATACAAGTGTACTATGCTACAAGAACTTTTACCTGCTTTTGTTTAATAAAAGTTATATTTTATATCCATTAGTGTGGCGCATTGGAAGGCTGATATACTTCATCGCCTAAGGTGAAATTGTGACAGTAGAGGAGGGTCTGATAACCCTCTTAACCCTCTTTGTGCTAAACAAGTGACTGGCGCAGGGGTTGGTTAACCCTGGTCGTCACAAATTAGGGTGGGGCAGCGGTGTAGATAATTTTTTTATTTGATTTTAGTGCTTGTGGATTTGCTAGTGTGAAAATCCCGGTACTAAAAAGAAATTGTGACTCACAATTTCCAAAGGCTAAAACTCAGTGCATTATATAGTCACACAGTTGCAAACAGTCCCCCTTCCCTATTCTGTTTTTTCTTTTCTATTTTATTTTTACTATGAAGGCATACCAGCAGCAGACTAAGGTAAAGCTGACACTGTTATTCCAGGAGTGAGATATCCCATCCCGCGGAAAGAACAAAGATGGACTAATACAAGCTCTTTTTGAATATGATAGCAGCCAGGCCACACCAGCTGAAGCCTCAAGAGAGGGTGTCTGCAGCTGTGGCAAAGATTCATCAGGATTTAGGGATCCATTCTCTGGCAGCTGAAAGGACAGCCTGCTGAACGCCAAAGCTGAGAGAGAGAGGCAAGAGAGAGAGAGAAGCTGCTGAACGCCAAGCTGAGAGAGAACATCAATTACAGCTTGCACGTTTGGAGAGGGGAGACTGTCTTGCCTGATGTTAGGTGAACCGAGAGACCCGTCTGTTCCCAGAGTGCGGACAGAGAACTTTCCCACTCTGGAGAAAGATGGCGATGTGGAAATATTCCCTGCGTAGCTTTGAAAAAGTTCCAGCTGCCAGGAAGCAGTGGGCCAAGTATCGTTACCCCTGGTCTGAAAGGTCCTGCACTGGAGGCTTTTGCTGAACTACCACCAGAGTTTGATCACGACTATGACGTCATTAAAGCTGCACTGCAAAGGAGGTATAATCTTACTCCTGAGGTGTACAGAAAGAAATTCCGTTCTCTGCAGAAGAGTACGTAAGAGAGCTATACTGCAGTTTGTTGGAAACCTGATGATAGCCTTTAAAACGGTGGATCAGAGGGCTAAAAATTGCCACTATAGAAGAGCTGGAAGATCTAATGTTGAAGGAGCAATTTGGTGCAGCTGTGCCCAGCAGAAGTCCAAGAATGCGGGTGAGTTGGCAGATTTTTACACAGCCAACAGGTCACCAGGGAAAGGAGCTGCTCAATGACCCCCCTTCACAACGCTTGTTGTGCCTTTATTTAATGTGTCTGTTCCCTCTGGGAAAGGAGGGCGAGTGCTGCACCTAGGCAGGGGGGTACCCACAGGTGTTTTTGCTTGCAACAAAGTGTGGGCCACATCAGCTCCACTTGCCCAGAGAAGATTAACTTGGTGCAATCAGCTGGAGGGGCTAATTCCTCAGAAGTACCAGCATCTGTTTTGTTTGTTACAACGACCCAGAGGAAAGCAACCAGAACTTGCAAACTGTGATTGTCAGAGGTCAGGTAACATTGGGGCTTTCGGGACACAGGCACAGCAGTGACTCCTTGTGCGTCCAGGGGGCTTGGTAAACGCTAAGGACATTATTCCAGGCAGGACTGTAGCATTAAAGGGTTTGGGGGAATGCAACTTGCAGTGTCTAGTGGCTTGTGTATATCTTGATTGGGGAGCAGGGAGAGGTTTAAGACATGTGGGGGTATCTGTATCTCTTTATGTAAAAAAAAGTGATGAATATTGAAGGCGCCTGATAATAGTGAATAACAATAGTGTTTCACGTTGTCACTATCAGGAAAGCTCTGGAGTCAGAACCATATGATTAAAATATTCCAAACTATCTATATAAATTATATCCTTATGTCATTCCAAGACAGTGTACATGTGCCAAGAAAAACAATTATAACCAGGTTAAATGGACCAGTCAAGCCAAGTGGATTACCTTAGCATAAATACAAACACAACAATATGCTAATACAGATAATGAGTGTATAAATAAAGCACTGTGTGTGCGTACAAAGTGTTTAAAAAAAGGACTAGTGAACAATGTATCAAACTGGTGTACCATCAAATATAGATACATATGTTTCCTAATGATATAAAGGAACAAATCCTAATAGGTAAATAAAGAAATGTTCAAATCAAACCCAAAGTTCTCCAGGGTTTCATTGGGCTGTGTGTCCACAAGCAGTATGATATGCGGCTGCTAGACTTCTCCCGAAACTGGGTAGGCCACCAGAATGATGAGTGAATGCTAGAAGACAATAAGAGAAGGGCGCCACAATAGTGTGAAATCTGTGGTATCAATGTCCCACGCAAGCAGTATTACTTTACTAGATGTAAAGCACCTTGAGAAGTGCCACAGGGTACAAGCTGGAACTATTGAAAGCTGCCCAGCGAGCTATATCCACGAGCTACAGGACGACAAGCAGATATCCAGCGTCTCAGTCTCAATATATTCCGTCAAGAGCTTTGCGGGTATGTTCAGCAATTTCTCTGCCCGCTTGTAATATCCAGCAGGTTTGTAATAGAAAAGATCTTACAGAAATAACTTTGTGATGGTAAGAGGTTTTAAAGAAACACAGTTTAAAGTTTATTAAAAACCATATACACAACGCGTTTCCGGTTCAACAACCGTTTCATCAGGTGTAAAGTATTAAAATGCCATCACAACTTATAAAACAAATCGGCGTTCTCGAAGCCGATCAGTGCGTCTGCGCACTAGGAGTATCGAACCCAATAGAATCCCTGCCTTGAGGCGTGCTAAAAGGTGATAGGATAACTAGTTGTAGGTGTGTTTCCTATCCAGCGAAGACCTGCTGATCGAATATGCTAACAGCCGCTGCACTGATAGCTGGTCAATACGTAGTGAGACGACTAAATATGTGTTTGTTACCTGTCCCCCCCCAACCGCTGATAAATCGTATTAGCATCCATTGCCCCATAACAGCTAGTTAATAAGATACGGATATTCTTTATTTCACAATTTGGCGTTTGAAAATAGCCGATATTCACTCGCAACTGAAGGGTAAAAATTTTATACTTATATGTTAAAGATATATGATATTCATTTGAAAAGACATACATTACGAGTGGTGTGGGCATATATTGTGACCTCACCACATCCTGTAATCTGCAATGCATGTTAATTCAATGGCACAAATATATATATCGATAATAAAAATTCTAAAACAAAAACAAAAAATGGGGAATGAAAAATGTATCAATACATAATTGTAGTAAAATAATATACTAATGAATCAACCAAATTTACTAAATGATCCAGTACATCAATTGGAGAAATTATAACTAATTAAGTCTACTCCAAATATATGACTAGCCTCTTTAATGTATAGAGAGAAACAAATTATTAAAACAGAACTCCATAAAATAAAAAATAAAATATATAAAAATAAGTATTATTATTCAAATATATGTTCCAAACAAGAATATTTCTACATATATAGAGAGAGATATAACCAGCTCTACATTATAAAAACTAAAATAAACTCTCAGAGTACCAATGTGTGTGAGAACTGATTCTAATGTCCATATGATTCTCTGACTAATACCAGCTCAGAGGTAGACTATTGTTTCATGGACCTTTACATAGTCTTGATTGGAACAAAAAAATGTGTAAAACACACATATAAAAACCCTCAATTGAAAGCAGCCATATCGATATTTTCATTAAGACCATGTGGTTTAAGAGTTTTCAACCTCCATATCCAATATGTCTCTCGTTGTCGTAAATGAATATGCCTATTCTTACCCCATTTGGGTGCTATATACTCAATTGGGAAAATCTTAAAGGTATCTATTTCTCCTGTGTGGAATCTCTCTTTGTGACGAGGCACACTATGATTTATAATTGGTTTCTTCAGATTTCTTAAGTGTTCCCCCCACCTCTTTTTTAGGGGTCTCGACGTTCTCCCAATATATTGAACCCCACATTTACATTGTAATAAATATATCACAAATGCAGAATCACAAGTGAAGTGTGATGATATATTAAAAATTACCTTAGTAGAATGGGAGATAAATTCAGTTTTGTTCCCTACAGTGTACATACATAGACCACAGTTGGCTTTTCTACATCTAAAGAAACAATTTTTTTCCCCCAAAATGTTACTGTTGATATTTTGTTTACTATTGATTTTATTGGTTGTTTTTTTCATTACAATTTTTCTTGGTGCTAGCTTATTTTTTAGGGTTTGAGCTCTCCTAAAGGTGCATATAGGAGTATCATCAAGAATTTCCTTCAGTATCGGATAACTTTTCAAAATGAACAAATATTTTCTTAAAATGTTCTTAATTAAACCATGATTATTATTAAATCTACTAATAAAACGTGGGTTATTATTATTATTTAACTTCAGTGACATTGTATCTGTAGAACTACACTGACCCTGTTCAGTAGAAGTATAAAATTCAGATCTATCTTTTAATTTCGCTTTTCTAAAACTATCTTCTACTAGTTTTAATGGATAATTTCTTTCCACAAATCTTTTCTTTAAAATCATGGACTGTTCCTCAAAAACTGCAATATCTGTACAATTTCTGCGTATTCTGCAGAATTGATTATATGGAATATTTTCCTTCCATGGTCTATAATGGTTACTTTTGTAATTTAAGTAGCTATTTGTATCTACACTTTTAAAAAAGTTTTGGTAAGAATAGAACCCTTTGTGTCCCAATATAAGATCAGATCCAGAAATTCAATCTGTTCTCTTGACATATTGGAAGTAAAAGTCAACCCCATACCATTTTTATTAAGTGATTCTACAAACTCTACAGCTGAGGATTCTGTTCCACTCAGATCACTAGATCATCTATAAAACGGCCATAGAAGACCAGGTTCGCCCCCAGTGGGGAATTATAAATGTATCTCTCTTCAAAGATCCCCATAAAAAGATTTGCAAAACTAGGGGCGAACCTGGTCCCCATGGCCGTTCCTTTGATCTGTAGAAAAAATTGTTCTTGGAACACAAAATAATTGTGCCTCAACACAAATGATATAGCATCAAGTAAAAAAGTTTTCTGCTGTTCTGGTAAATAAATGTCTCTACTTAAAAATGTATCAACCGCCTTAACCCCTGAGGGGTTAAGTGGATTCTATAGAAGGAAGTGAGGATATCCAGTGACTGGGCCGCTGCATGATGTGTGCCGGCCTGTGCCAGAACCTATTGAGGCCCCTGTGGAAAGACAGAATATATGGGATAAATGGCAGAAGGAAGATATGTCACCAGTGTCAGAAGGATCCCAAATTCTGTGTGAGGATGTGAGAGAGAGCAGGGGGAGACTGTAGCCCACTCTATGACAGAAGCAACTGGAATCTGTGAAAGAAGAGGGCGCCTCCTAGTGCAACTATGTTGGAATAACCTGATCTGGAATAACAGATCAGGTAGATGATATAATACTCACAAAATGAGCAGCACCCATGTGCTAATTGGTGCGGGCTGGGGAATTGCAGTAGATAAAAGGTAGTTTATTTAAAAACAAGGATGTACTCAATACACCCCAAACAAGGTAATAACAAATGTTTTAAAAACAGTTGCAACGCGTTTCTCAGCCAGACTGGCTGTTTCATCAGGCATCTGTCTTAACAATGGAAGCTCTGGCTTTTTATAAAACATTAGACATAGTAACCCCTCCCCTATCCCTCCCCTTACCCCATGTGCAACCTATTAAGCTAATTAACAATTCACTATTGGCAGCTAGTAAACAAACAGATGGCAAATAGATACAATATTACATGCCATAATCTAATACAAATAGTGAGCTTCATCTACATAGATTTAAAATAACATCTTATTGCAAAGTGCTAGAAACCTCTCTCTAGAAATCAATCAACGCCACCTAACCCTGTATGGTAATCACACAAAAAAAATACACTTTGTCTATGTTGTTAACTGATATGATTTATTTTTAAAAAATCTCATACTATCAATAGTGCAGATATAAGGACCATCGATGTTTGATACGAGTGTTAACCTGTATTTGCTCAGTTAATGAAAGAATCGTTTTGTAATTATGTAACCAAACAGTCGGATATTTACTGTTTACTGGCTTTTAAATAAAATGTCTATGAATACCTCTGAAGTATTGCTCAAGATCGATGTAGTGGAGGATGAATCTGCAATATATAACACTAGGAAATCGTAATGTCTTTGCTTGTGACTAAAATAGTAACACTGCTCCGTTGAGCTGTATACTCGGAGGTGACATGATAGGATGTGTAGGTGAGGTTAGTGAGCTGCTCGTGAATGATATGTGGAGCGTGATTGTATTTATCATGTGATGTATAAGGTATATGTTGCGTGATTGGATGTTAGAGTAACTGACGTGTTTTACGTAATAAGTGGGAAGGTTAATGTGAGAATGTGTGGGACGTGATAGGATGTAGCAGACTAATGTAAATGGTATCTGTTGCGTGATTGGGTGATTAGATGTTATACATAATAGATAGGAAAGTGAATAGTATGTGATACACATATAAGATTAATAATGATAGGGAATAGCGCCCATCATAGATAGCCAATTAGTGTGTCACTGTCAGACGTATCTGGATATGTTGTGAATTCATAACATACCATAAAATATAATTGCGTGTGGCTTGACAACAAAGTGTCTAACACTAAAGGTATTGGCCTGGTGTAGCTGATAAATCAGCTTAGCCTATATATATATATATATATATATATATATATATATATATATATATATATATATATATATATATATATATATATATATATATATATATATATATATATATATATATAAGATAAATAGGAATGTGCTATTTTTGTCATCATGTGGGTGAATGGGTATAATTGATTGTTAATGAATTATACTGGTGATACTTTAGTGAAGGGTATGTCATATAAATCGATCTTATGTTACTAGTAAAATCTCTTGATATTTATTATAATGTGATAGTGTCATAGGAGGAGAATGTGATGCTAAATGCACTTTTGTGAATGTATTCTAAAGGGATACCTAACTTTGAACCAAGATTATCTAAACCTATCTGTATGCTGTCACATTCGACCGGTGATAGAGTAGTAAGGACAGTGTCATACAATTCAATCTTATATTTATAATGAAGTCTTTTGATGTACTAATAGAGGTAGAGGAGTATCCTGCCTGATTGAACTCAGTGTGAGTATTAGCCCTTGGTTGTGTATAATTGGATGAACTATTACTATGTTGTAAGATGTGAGTATTCTGTCTATTGTCCCAATCTCTATGATGGTTGCCCTGTTGGTAAGAAGTGGAATTGTTACTGACAGGTCTTGGGGTGATACCCTGATAGTTGTCATATTGATGTGAGTTGGCATTATTAGGGATAGGTGAGGCATTTGTATTACCCTGATTGAATCTACGATTGTCATAGTGATTATGTCTATGATTTGACTGATTAGGACGAGAATGATTGTATCTTGGTATCGTCTGATTAGAATGTCTGATATAGTTGGAATGTTGTCCCTTATTATCCGGATGTCTACCCACATTGGAACTCTGTGGTAAGTGTGTGTTATGACTCTTGTATTGGTACTGGTTGGTTCTATGTGATGTCACAACCTATTGTGATTGGGGTTGTTTGTTGTCCCTAATTTTCCTATTAAAGGTTTATACCTCCCCTTTAACATAATCCTCCTCATCTCTAGCTCTTTTTTTGTTTTTCCTATTAATGATTTCATTCTGATAATCATCAGAATTCTTGAGAGTAAGATCATTCAATTTTTTGTAATCAGGGTGGTTAGTAAGTGGTTCTAGTTGTTTCTGTATTTCCTCGATAGATATACTTATTTCTTCTAAAAGTTTAATTTGATGTTCAATTAGTAAATCTATTAGTTTGAATGAGCATTCATTTAGTATATCTAGCCATTTTTTGGTGAGATTTTGATCATTCTTAAATGAGCAATTTTTAAAGAACTGTAAGCCCCTTGGGATCTGATTACATGCTGGCTGTTTCATCAGGCATCTGTCTTAACAATGGAAGCTCTGGCTTTTTATAAAACATTAGACATAGTAACCCCTCCCCTATCCCTCCCCTTACCCCATATGCAACCAATTAAGCTAATTAACAATACACTATTGGCAGCTAGTAAACAAACAGATGGCAAATAGATACAATATGACATGCCATAATCTAATACAAATAGTGAACTTCATCTACATAGATATAAAATAACATCTTATTGCAAAGTGCTAGAAACCTCTCTCTAGAGATCAATCAACGCCACCTAACCCTGTATGGTAATCACAAAAAGAAAAATACACTTTGTCTATGTTGTTAACTGATATGATTTATTTTTAAAAAAATTTATACTATCAATAGTGCAGATATATGGACCATCGATGTTTGATACGAGTGTTAACCTGTATTTGCTCAGTTAATGAAAGAATCGTTTTGTAGATATGAAATTATGTAACCAAACAGTCGGATATTTACTCAGTATCATTATGGCTTTTAAATAAAATGTCTATGAATACCTCTGAAGTATTGCTCAAGATCGATGTAGTGGAGGATGAATCTGCAATATATAACACTAGGAAATCGTAACGTCTTTGCTTGTGACTAAAATAGTAACACTGCTCCGTTGAGCTGTATACTCGGAGGTGACATGATAGGATGTGTAGGTGAGGTTAGTGAGCTGCTCGTGAATGATATGTGGAGCGTGATTGGATTTATTGTGTGATGTATAAGGTATATGTTGCGTGATTGGATGTTAGAGTAACTGACGTGTTTTACGTAATAGAAGCAGCAGCCCTCCCTATTCAGCCCTATTCAGAAACAAGTTAAATTTTTAACTGAGAAGGTTGAGGATCTAGAGAACAGGTCAAGGAGGAACAATGTAAGAGTGATTGGAGTTTCTGAAGCAATATCTGAAAAAGGAGTTAATACATTTCGCATCAATCCAACTACCCGCTTTATTAAATATTACTGAGTCCAATTACACTTTCACAGTAGAGAGAGCACATAGGATAGGCACTCTAAGGAATCAAGATGATGGTAAAAACAGACCAAGACCAATTATTATTAAATACTTACATTTTCAAGAAAAAGTTAACCTACAAGCATTTAGAGCACAGAAAGAAGGGTTTTTTCAAAGTAAGAAAATACTAATTTTTCAAGATTTTGCATATGAGACCTCAAATAAGAGGAAGCTCTGTGCCCCAATATGCTCACGTCTGATTCAGGAAGGGAGGGTAGTCAGGCTTCTATATCCAGCCAGAATCAGTATCCAGACCAAGGAAGGGTTCAGGATTTTTGGGAATCCTCAGGATCTAGAAAATTTCTTAAGAATTGAGCAAAGATGAGGTGCTCAGGTGGTGGATTTGAGATTATCACTATAGGCAGGTATATTAGGAAATGAATGGTATTATTAGGGGTTGTTAATAAATATAATCATAAATGCTATGACATTTGGGGTGAGAATAAGGAAGGCCATGTGTTTGTGTTATGTGTCGGGCACCTTTCCCCCCCCCCCTATTTTATTATTATCTATATGCTAGTTATAGGAAAATAAAGACTAATAATGGTGGAGGCATGTAGATTTGGATCATGGAATGTAGGAGGGTTTACTTCCCCAGTTAAAAGAAAAGCAATATTAAAACATCTAAATAAGCTTAAAATAGATATTGGTCTATTGCAAGAGACTCATTTAAATGAGCTGGAAAGTCAAAAACTTAAATGGGGCTGGGTAGGTGAAGTAATATATTTCGGCAGGTTTACAGCGGAAGAGAGGAGTAGCTATAGTCTTTAGAAAGACCCTAAAATATAAAATTTTGAAATGGGAAATTGACCAACAAGGGAGATATATTATACTTGAGTTAGATTTAGGTTCAAAAAGAATAGTATTATGTAATGTTTATGGCCCGAACACAAAGAAAAACTAATTCTGGGAGCTCTTACAAGCTAAACTATTGGACTATAATCAAAATATAATCTAGGGAGGTGATCTGAATCTGGTAGCTTCTAGAGCTCTAAATAGGAACCGAAAGGGGAAAGAGGCTCTATTAGGGTGTAAAGACACCAAAATGTTTAAGAAATTTTGCTTTAACCTAGGTTTATTGGACATTTGGAGGAATATTTATCCAGACAGCAAAGAATTTACTTGCTTATCCAAAGCGCATAAATCTCTATCACGAATCAATATGTTTTTAATTAGTGATAAACTTTTCTCTTTAACAAAAAAAAGCAGAAATTATGCCAATTACTATTTCAGACCACGCCCCAATTATGCTTTCCATGCTAATTATGAAGCCAAAACCGCTGAATAACAGACTATATTTCCCAACTTATTTATATAATAATTTAAAATTTCGAAGATTTTTGATAGATAAATGGAGTGTTTATTATAACAGGAATAAAGGCTCAGTATCAAATATAGAAACTATTTGGCAAGCTTTTAAAGCTGTAATAAGAGGAGATATCCTTGCGTATGTAACAAAAGTAAAAAGGAAAAATGACTCCTATTGGATCCAACTCACTAAACAAATTATAAATAAGTATCAAAAATATGCTATTGATAACAGCGAAAGTAATTGGCGAGAATACTTAGAAGCTAAAAAACAAAGAGATAGTTGGCATATTCTAAAAGAAACCCAGCATGAGGTAAAGAGAAATAGTAATCATATGCAATTTGGAAATAAAATAGGAACATTTTTGGCCAGATTGGTAAACACACGGAAAGCGAACAGTACCATATCTATAATTAAAACTAAATACAAAACGGGGACAGGTGTGACGGAGGGGAGGAGCTAACAGGTGAAGGTGCGCTGTTGCTCCGTGTTGGATTCAGCTAGAAGGGAGCTATACCCTTCCCCCTCAACGTTAGTGACCTTAGCCCAGGAAAGTGGCATGAGTCCGGGGTGATGGACTCATTGGACGGACGGTGGAAATATAGCTTAAGCAAATCAGGAGACTGAATAATCCGGTGCCCCATTTCTGACATTAAAGAATTACATGGTTAATGAAGCCGGCAGCCCGGTAAAAACGATAAGAGAAACCTAGCAGTGGACGGCTATCTAAGACAAACTGCTCACGAGTATTTCTCGAAGGAAGACCACAGTCGAAGAGCCCAACTGACTTGCTCTGCTTACTGTGCTGACGCCTACGCTGGAAATCGCTGGTTTAAAAGGAGAAGGTCTTACCTGCATAGCGGCTCACCTGGTTTTGAGCTGACACAGAAGCAGGTTGTTGGTGACCCGGATGCCGGTGCCGGTGCACTGGGAGTACTACGTGTCTTATCCTGCAGTTCGGAGTGCAAGACTTGTGGAGCGGCGGTCAGAGGGAGAAAGAGTTTTTGCTGCCCTACGTCCTCAGCTACTGCCGCTTTCTTGACTACAGTCCGGTGAAGACTCCAGTGTGTGGCGTGCCTCGCTTACAGCAAAGGAGAAGCAGGAAACCAGCTCCCTGCTACTGGTGTGGAGAACGCTGAGGATAACTGCTAGAGGCACGGTAAGCCCACACTGGGAGTAATTGTGAAGTGGAGAGACATTGTTACTTGGAAATTGGCGGGTTGGTTGTTTGTCTAGGAACAAGGTGGAAATCGTCAATGAATATCGGCTTTCTCTGTTTGCCCTCTCCTCCTCAACCTTTAAATCGGAGACAATAGAAAAGCTATAAAGGTTGAGGCTGGAAAAAGAACGGTATAAAGTGTGGGAGGAAGAACAAAGAGTGAAAGTTGTTGAAGGAGGGGGAAAGGAGAGAAAAGGAAAAGAAGATCAGAGAGACTGAACTGTCCTTAAAGTTAAAATTTACAAGGCTGTGACTTGATAAAGTAAAAATTCTGGTTATTGATATTGCAGTTGGTCTCAGGGCAGCTAACACTAATAACCAGAATCCTATACGGGATGTATTTGTTACAATGTCTATGATTGTTATATAGAGGTCTAGTAAGTAGCAAATAAATTATCTTGTAACTCTCTGTATAAATATAAGACCGGGTAAATGAGATATATCTGGTAGGTTCTAGAATAGTATTTGGCAAAGGAGGCTGTTGTCCTTGAAAAGGAGTTTAATTGATAAAGTTAGTGGTAAGGGGGAACTTACCTGAGCGAGCCTATTTTGTTTAAATGTAACTATTCACTTTAATTTAGTAAGTAGCCCTATTCAGTTGACAGAGGCTGGTCTTAGTTACACTTATTGATTTATAAGTATTAAGCACCAAATCACTTTTGTTTTGTGTTTTTTTTGTTTTGTTTTTTATTGTGTGTGTTATTAAAAGGGGGGGGGGAAAAGGGGGGGGGGGGAAACGGGAGGCGGGGGGGATTTGGTATAGTGATATATATCACTTTCACTGTTTGGAAGTATTTTCTTTTTTCCACATAAATAATTCTCTTAGGAGGGGAATAAGGGGGACACTCACCTATATGGATAAGTTCTTGACACAGAAAAAAAATCAATCTCCAGTGATGTCAGCTAGAAATAGGGGGAAAAAAAACAAAGGGAACAGCGAAACAATGGTGGAGGTAAATAATGAGAGCTTTAATCAGATAGACACTCTGACATTGATTAAAAACATTTCAGAGATTTTCATTCCTCAGTTTGATCAGGTTAAGGCAGAAATTTCAGGGCTAGCCTCCGAAGTCAGACAATTTTCTAAAAGATTATCTGAAGTGGAGCAAAGGGTCTCAGATATAGAAGATAACAGCAATATAAATGAGACTAAAATAATAAGAATGGAGAAAAGCATAAGGGAATTACAGAGTAAAGCAGATGACTTAGAAAATAGAACTAGACGGAATAACTTGAAAGTAATAGGTCTTTCTGAGAAAACTCAATTTAAGGATCTAAATAAATTTATATCTACTATTCTCCCAGAGATGTTAGAGATCCCTGCTAATGAACTACCCTTAGTGATTGAAAGGAGTCATAGGATAGGTCCATTTAAAGAAGATAGAAGCAATGACAGACCGAGACCCATTATTGCCAAATTTCTTAACTTTCAAGATAAGTTAAAGATGCTCCACTATTATAGAAAAAAAAAGGAAGTAATTATTGAGGATAGGAACATTTTAATCTTTCAGGATTACTCTGCAGAAGTCTCAAATAAACGCAGAGAGATGGCACCACTGTGTACCCAATTAATAGATAAAGGGGTGAATGCTACCTTAATATATCCTGCTAGGATTCGAATTCAGGAGGCAAAGGGAATAAAAATGTTAGAAAATGTAAATGAAGCTGAATTATTCTTGAAAGAAACAAAATGAAATGAAGGAGCACAGGCTACAAGGTAGCATTCAAATGTCAAGTTTGACTAAAGAGAAATTTGATTTGTTTGGGATATTCCCACACGACCATGCACCATGTAGAATTTTTAAATTATTTATTTATTTATTTTTTTGTTTTTTTGTTTTGTTTTGTGTCTCTCTATTCTCCTTTTATATAAGATATGTCAGGTTGTATTAATTTAACCTTGTGGAATGTAGGTGGAATCACCTCCCCCCTAAAAAGGAAAGCAATTCTTAGACAGCTTAGAATAATTGGGACAGACATAGCATTAATACAGGACACCCACTTAAAAAAGAAAGAGTTGGAAAAACTGAAAACTAACTGGGTTGGAACGGTATTAGGTACTCCCTGTAAGAGTAGAAAGAGAGGTGTAGCCACCCTACTAAAGAAAAACTTAGATTTTAAGATAAAGTCCTGTTTTTTAGATCCAAACGAGAGATACATACTCTTAAAAATAGAATTACAGCGGAAAATTTTCACAATTTGTAATGTATATGGGCCAAATGAACACTCTCCTAAGTTTTGGATAGATCTCCAGACACACATACTGGGTGAAGTAGAGGGTGTACTTATATGGGGAGGGGATTTTAATATGGCCTATCAAGTACCAATAGACAGGTTTAGAGAAGGAGGAAATATTCAAAAGAGCAAAAGGGATAATTTGGAATCCAAACTTCTTAAAAAACTTATGAGTAATTTAAATGTTAAGAAAATTTTGGAGGGAAAATAATCCAGTGAATAAAGATTATACATGTGTGTCAAAAACTCATAAGACCTTCTCTAGAATAGACATGTTCCTGATCTCGGAAAAACTTTTTGATATTGAAGTAGAAACTACAATAAAAGACATAATCCTGTCAGATCATGCTCCTATAACATTAAAATTAAAGATAAATATGTGTAACTCAATTATTAGAAGATTTCATTTTCCATCTTATTTGCTGGAGAATGTGAAGTTTAAAACATTTTTAGTGGCAAAGTGGCAGGATTATGTCCGTAATAACTATGACTACTCTGATAGGCCGGAATTGTTCTGGGAAGCATCCAAAACTGTAATAAGAGGAGAAATCATAGCATATTTGTGTATGATTAAAAAAAAGAGAAAAAGAAGGGAGAAGGAAATTATTAGAAGGCTCACTTCAGCATATAATAGAGTCATAGTTGAGCCTTCCAAGCTTAATTGGAAGAAGTTCGGAGAGGCCAAAGAAGCTAGAGACATATGGTTATTGAATAGTACTGCGCAACAAGAGATTAAGGTCAGTGCAAAATATGTTAGGTATGGGAATAAAACTGGAAAATTACTCGCAAAATTAGTTAATAAATCTAAGGGACATAACTTTATTTCTGTTTTGAATAAAGAGGGAGTAAAATTGAGTAAAACAGAGGAGATTATGAAAGCATTGGTAGAATATAATCAAAAGGTATATAGCGCAGAAAGCCCAAATCTGAGTAATAAAGAGAAATTTTGGTCTAATTTAAACCTCCCAATGGTAGATGCAGATGAGATGAATAAAATCATAGAACCAATTACAGAGGAAGAAATTGAAAAGGCGATCAAAAATCTGAAAAATAATAAATCTCCTGGTCCAGATTTATTGCCTAGTGAGTACTACAAAATTCTGTCAGAACATATGATACCCTATCTCAAATCTTTATTTAATTCTTATTTTTGTGAGGGAAAAGATATGTCAAGTAATTTTACGTCTTCTTGGACCTCTCTAATATTAAAACCAAACAAATAAAGTGATCAAATGGATTCATATAGACCCATATCTCTATTAAATATCGATTATAAGTTACTTACAGGCATAATGGCAGAGAGATTACAAATAATACTTAATCAGGTAATACATAAAGATCAAACAGGGTTTTTGAAAGGTAGAAACTCGGCCTCTAATATTAGAAAAGTGTTCCTTATACCAGACTATTTCAAAAAACAAAGTTATGTGAAAACACAAGATAAGGACTATGATGCAGCGATTATCTCATTAGACGCGCATAAAGCGTTTGATTCGATAGAATGGAATCATTTATATACCTCCCTAAAACGATTTGGATTCCATGAAAGGATAATTAAGCTGATTAAGAATTTGTATAATTTTCCCCATACAGCACTATTAATCAATGGTCAAATATCGGGTAACATAATTTTAAAGAGAGGTACCAGACAAGGATGCCCTTTGTCCCCTTTACTATTCGATATTGTTATAGAACCTCTAGCATGTGTTTTAAGAGAAAAGATAGAAGGAATTAAAATAGCACAGTATGAATGTAAGATTGCCCTATATGCAGACGACCTGCTTCTTTTTGTTAGTAACCTGGGGAAAAACATTCCAATAATTTTGGAAGTAATAAATAATTTTAGTACGTTCTCAGGTTATAAAATAAATTCTAGTAAGTCAGAACTAATGATGATTAAAGGGAGAATCAACGCAACAATTAAGGATAGTTTTAAAAATTCTCCAGAAGGTATAAGGTATTTGGGAATATTTATATCCCCATCTGAAGATAAGTGGTACAGTATGAACTTTACTCCATTAATTAAAAAAATAAGTGAAGAACTTAAATTTTGGTCAAAGCTACCTCTATCTATTCTAGGTAGAATAAATTTATATAAAATGATAACTTTTCCCAAAATACTCTATATCATGCAAAATATTCCAATGCCAATAATTAAAAAAGATTTACAGGGAGTGCAGAATTATTAGGCAAATGAGTATTTTAACCACATCATCCTCTTTATGCATGTTGTCTTACTCCAAGCTGTATAGGCTTGAAAGCCTACTACCAATTAAGCATATTAGGTGATGTGCATGTCTGTAATGAGAAGGGGTGTGGTCTAATGACATCAACACCCTATATCAGGTGTGCATAATTATTAGGCAACTTCCTTTCCTTTGGCAAAATGGGTCAAAAGAAGGACTTGACAGGCTCAGAAAAGTAAAAAATAGTGAGATATCTTGCAGAGGGATGCAGCACTCTTAAAATTGCAAAGCTTCTGAAGCGTGATCATCGAACAATCAAGCGTTTCATTCAAAATAGTCAACAGGGTCGCAAGAAGCGTGTGGAAAAACCAAGGCGCAAAATAACTGCCCATGAACTGAGAAAAGTCAAGCGTGCAGCTGCCAAGATGCCACTTGCCACCAGTTTGGCCATATTTCAGAGCTGCAACATCACTGGAGTGCCCAAAAGCACAAGGTGTGCAATACTCAGAGACATGGCCAAGGTAAGAAAGGCTGAAAGACGACCACCACTGAACAAGACACACAAGCTGAAACGTCAAGACTGGGCCAAGAAATATCTCAAGACTGATTTTTCTAAGGTTTTATGGACTGATGAAATGAGAGTGAGTCTTGATGGGCCAGATGGATGGGCCCGTGGCTGGATTGGTAAAGGGCAGAGAGCTCCAGTCCGACTCAGATGCCAGCAAGGTGGAAGTGGAGTACTGGTTTGGGCTGGTATCATCAAAGATGAGCTTGTGGGGCCTTTTCGGGTTGAGGATGGAGTCAAGCTCAACTCCCAGTCCTACTGCCAGTTTCTGGAAGACACCTTCTTCAAGCAGTGGTACAGGAAGAAGTCTGCATCCTTCAAGAAAAACATGATTTTCATGCAGGACAATGCTCCATCACACGCGTCCAAGTACTCCACAGCGTGGCTGGCAAGAAAGGGTATAAAAGAAGAAAATCTAATGACATGGCCTCCTTGTTCACCTGATCTGAACCCCATTGAGAACCTGTGGTCCATCATCAAATGTGAGATTTACAAGGAGAGAAAACAGTACACCTCTCTGAACAGTGTCTGGGAGGCTGTGGTTGCTGCTGCACGTAATGTTGATGGTGAACAGATCAAAACACTGACAGAATCCATGGATGGCAGGCTTTTGAGTGTCCTTGCAAAGAAAGGTGGCTATATTGGTCACTGATTTGTTTTTGTTTTGTTTTTGAATGTCAGAAATGTATATTTGTGAATGTTGAGATGTTATATTGGTTTCACTGGTAAAAATAAATAATTGAAATGTATATATTTGTTTTTTGTTAAGTTGCCTAATAATTATGCACAGTAATAGTCACCTGCACACACAGATATCCCCCTAAAATAGCTAAAACTAAAAACAAACTAAAAACTACTTCCAAAACTATTCAGCTTTGATATTAATGAGTTTTTTGGGTTCATTGAGAACATGGTTGTTGTTCAATAATAAAAGTAATCCTCAAAAATACAACTTGCCTAATAATTCTGCACTCCCTGTAAAGAAGTTGCAATCAGTTATCCAAAAGTTTATCTGTAATGGAAAGAAATCGAGAATTTCAATGAAAAAAATAATGTTATCAAGGGAGAATGGAGGCTTTGCGCTTCCGAACCTAGAATACTATAACTGGATTACTCTGAGTAGGATAGCTACAGAATGGATTACTGAAAAAGCATACTATACAGTACCTGAAATAGAATTAAACCTTTTTCCCCGGTTTAAAATGATAAATCTCCTGCATATAACAAGACTAGAACTCCCGAGAGAAGTGAAGGGGCTAAAAACAATATATTATCCTATATGGGCGTGGCAGAAAGTCTGTGAAAAATTTAAGGCGTCATTTAAAATATCCAAACATTTAGAAATCCAGAATAATCCGGCCTTTCCTGAAGGCATAAATTCGGTAATCTTTAGGAACTGGGAAAGGAAAGGGCTTAAACACATACATCAACTCATAAATCTGGACAGAAAATATGTTAAGTCCTTTGATATGTTAAAAGAAGAATTTGGCCTGCTTAATAAAGAGTTTTTTGCATATCTACAAATTAAACATTACACAGATAATTTAGTTAGAAACAACGTATATGAGTGGAACTGGGAGAGAATTGATTCTTGGCTAGGTATGGTTAAACATGGAATTTATGCTATATCTCCGTGGTATAAAATGCTACTATTACAAGAAGGGTTAACTAACCTGGAACATATAGCTGGAAGGTGGAGTTCCCTCTTTCAAATAGACTCAGAGTATCTTAAAAAATCAATACAAAATGTGGCTAAAACAACGCTGTCAGAGACATGGAGAGAAGCGCATATAAAATTAATATATAAAACGTATTATACTCCTAAAAAAGGGTTAAAGTGGGGATATAAAGAGTTTGATAAATGCCCTAAGTGTAAAATGGTAGCGGTTGATCTTGTGCATATGGTCTGGGAGTGCCCAATAATTATGCAATTTTGGCGAAAGATTGAATTTTGGCTATCTAAGACTATTAATAGACAGATATATTTTAATTTAGAGCAAATAATTTTTCTGGTCTGTGTAGAAGATCGAAGTCAAGATAACAAATTGGGAAATATAGTGATTCTATCTGCTAGGAATATTATTTTCAAAAATTGGAAAAATAAGAAAAAACCTAGTTTCGTAGAATGGAAGAATTTTCTAATGAAACAGATGATTTTAGAACAACATGCAACACAAGCATTTAAAGAAAATGAAGTAAAATTGTTTCTTAAAAAGTGGGGCCCCTTAATACAATCACTGGGGGAAGCACAACAAGAGCAGATAATGTACCCATTTAGGAATACTATATAGTTGAAAGAGGCCAGAGACACAAATTAATTTTTTTTTTTTTTTTTTTATTTAATTTTTAATTTTGAGTTTTAGTGGTAATATAGGAATTAGAAAACTAGCAGTTTCAGTCTCAGCATTGGATTATAGGAGTCTTTTATGGATCTTTTCTTTTCTTTTTTT
Organism: Bombina bombina; assembly: GCF_027579735.1. Taxonomy (NCBI): domain Eukaryota; kingdom Metazoa; phylum Chordata; class Amphibia; order Anura; family Bombinatoridae; genus Bombina; species Bombina bombina. The sequence goes on from NC_069500.1 coordinate 553,269,469, forward strand.
TTTTGAATGTTTTGAAGAGTTATATCACCATGTCTTGTTTTGGTAAATGATTACTGAGTTTGTTTAGTTTATTGGTTGGCATGATGTAATCTTCAAACAAATTGTATAATGATTCAATGCCCAATTTGTTACTTTTTTTTTTTTCTCTTTGATGAAATTCTGTATGCTGAAGCTGGTATTAAATAAAGATTTAAAAAAAAAAAACTAAATACAAAACATGTACATGAGGAATTCTTGCAGTATTTTAAACGGTTATATCAGGACCAACCTATAGACCAGCAAAAGAAAGATTTGTTTTGGAATAGGGTTAAACTCCCCCAAATAGCTAAAGAGGATCTCGATTCTTTAAATCTCCCAATAAAGGAAGAGGAAATTAAAAATTCTATAACCAAATTGAAGTTAAATAAAGCTCCAGTACCGGATGACCTCCCAGGTGAACTTTATAAAATTCTCGCCGATGAGATCACCCCTATACTTTATAAGGTTTTTAATTATTTTTTCCAGGAAAATAAAACACCTTCAAATTACTTTATGGAATCTAGAATAATATTAATTTATAAACAAGGTAAAAATAGAGAATCAATGGATTCATATAGGCCTATCTCGCTGTTAAACGTCGATTACAAAATCTTCACTCATATATTAGCGAATAGACTTCAAACAGTGATAGGTACACTGATCCACCCAGACCAAACTGGATTTATTAAAGGAAGGACACTCATTAAAAATCTTAGGAAATTAGAGACAGCGATCAACTATTGTGAATTAAAGAAGGAAAGGGGAATAGAGCTAACAGAAGACGCCGCGGTTATTTCGATAGATACACAAAAAACGTTTGACACGTTATTATGGGATCATATGTTTACGACTATTACCAATTTTGGTATTTACGGCAAATTTTCACAGACCATCGCTTTGCTTTATTCAAACCCAGGGTCGATCTTAAGTGTTAATTCTCTAATGTCAGAGAAATGTATTCTTTTTCAAGGGACAAGACAAGGATGTCCATTATCTCCTCTTCTGTTTAATTTGGCCCTAGAGCCCCTAGCAATATTCTTCAGGCAAAAATTGGCAGGGATTGATATTGAAGGACATAGAATTAATCAGGCTATCTATGCTGACGATCTTCTTATTTTTGGTTTTCCAAGCCTTTACCGGCTTTGCAATTAACAAAGAAAAATCTGAACTTATGTGGCTTATTAAATTGAAAAACTCACCAACAATTCCATTTAAGGAGGCTAAAGACCATATTACATACCTAGGGATAACATTTTCATCCAACTCAAAGAGATGGTACAGCTTAAATTTTGCACCAGCTATCTCATCATTTAAGGAAGATTTAGAGAGGTGGAGAAAACTGCCCCTATCACTTTCAGGCCGAATTGATTTAATCAAAATGGTCTCCCTGCCAAAATGTATCTATTTATTCCAGGCTTTACCATTATTATTATTGAGGAAAGATCAAGTGCTAATGAACAAACTGATAACACAATTTATTTGGGGAAATAAAAAGCCACGGATAGCGCTTAAGCGACTGTTTGCAAGGAAAGAGGCTGTAGGTATGGCTGTACCAGATTTTGAATTATATAACATAGCATCTAATCTAAAATTTGTCTGGGACTGGTATTCAGATAGGGGTCATTTCTCTTTTCCTGAGATAGAAGGAGCTTTAGCAGCCCCTTATACTCTTAAAGCTTTGACACATATGCCCCCAAAATCAATCCCCAGAGAAATTAAAGGGATGTTAATTATAGATCAACCAATACGGGCGTGGCGCAAATTCTGTTTTAAGATAGGGACAAATTATAGAGGGTCACCCTTTTTAACGATCAGAGATAACCCTGAATTTGAGGAGGGGTTTTGACTCTGCTAGATTCAAAGGCATGTCAGAATTGGGATAAATTATATTGCGCAGCTTTTTAAAAGAGAAGACAACGCTATTAAAACCTTTGATGACTGTAAATCAGAGTTTAATATGCCAAACTATCTCTTCTTCTCCTATATGCAATTAGGACACTATGCTGAACAGTGTAAAAAAATAAAGGCAATAGAGTGGGATAATGATATACTCAGACAGATAATTAGTATCTTCCAGGCAGGGAAATTCTCCATATCATACTAATATCTAGCCTTATTAGCGATTCAAGAACAAAATAACATGAGGTATTTGGAACAAAAAATGGCACCAATTCTGTAGAAACTAAGTTGAACTAGATCTAATGAAGAATTCAGGGACCAGGGTGGCACAAGCGATGAGAGGAGAATACTTTAGGGAACAACAGATGAAGATCCTCTTCCAATGTTATTACACACCTGGATGGCATGCCCGCTGGGATAAACTTAGTAGGAAAACAGTATGTAATAAATGTAAATATTACACAGCAGATATGATCCACCTCCTCTGGTCATGCCCAGTAATACAAAGATTTTGGGGGGAAAAATCTCATTTTGGGCCACTAAAATTTTTCACGTAGATAAATATGAAGTATTTTTCTTGCTGACTCAGGAGGAAGCAGGTCCAAACTATTTATTAATAAACACAGCAGTTTTGATTGGTAGGAAACTCATATTAAAACACTGGCAGTCCAATAAAGAACCTAAATATTCGGAATTTAAAAATGGGATATTATATCAAATGTTCTTAGAACAAGCCTCAGTACAGATAGATAATAATTTCAAGTCTTTTGTTAATAAGTGGGGGATATTCATCAAGACATTAGAACAGGAAACCCAAAAACTGGTCCTTAAACCTTTTAAGAACTCTCTTTTCATATTAGAAGCTAATCTAAGAGGAGAGTGGCAATATATCTGATTTTTTTGTTTGTTTGTTTGTTTGTCCTGGACGTTGGGTGTACTATTTTATGTGTTTTGGTCTTGTCTCAGGTTTTAGTTAGAGGAAAAATGCAAATACAGAACTTGTAATGTTTAAAGGGGAAAAGTTAGTCCTTTCTACTGTTTCAAGCTGATTATAAGACTTAGCGGATTGTGATACCAAAGTCGGAATTAATGATATATTTTGTCTTTTTTTTAGTGTTGCAATCGCACCTGTATACTGCTATCTTTTTTATTATTCTCTTTTTTTTTTTGCAAAATCATACTGTTAATTATTTTTTGGCTACTAAATAAAAAATAAATAAAAAAAAAGCAGCAGCCCTCCAGAATCCAGAGTGTGTGGGGGAGGAGGGTACATGATACTCTTTGAGGGACCCCCAGAGTGAGAGGGAAAGATTGTGGGTGACAGAGACCCCAGTACCCTCAGCTGTGACCTATAAGCAGACTGCACAGACTAGGGGACAGAGACTGACACAGACTGCAGACACATTGGGGAGGAGTACAGAGAAGTGTATTTAGACAGCCCCACAGTGCCATTCAGCAGATACACTGATAGGTTTGCAGAATCAGAGTCCCCAGCAGGCTCAGCAGATAGGACCCACAGAGGAGAAGAGGGGGGCATTGGTGCATTCAGCCAGTAAAAGTGTCAGCTCTAGAGACACAGAGCAGTGTTTCTTCCCAGAAACTGATAAGGTCAATAAAGAGACATGGGTACAAGGTAGCTATGTGTTTAAAACATGTTATAACTTTAGATGAAGGGAAATATGGCAACCATGTCATATTTGGTATCAAACTGATTCTCTGTAAATAAGAGATTGCCTTTCCGTCTATATGAAAATGAATGTATCTAGCAGAAATGATAATGTGTTCTCTGATTTCAGCCAAAGGTACTTAAAGTTTATGGACTGTCGTAAAAGATAGGGGGTTTCCCAGCCAGCCCCTGCAAAGGGAGTGAGGTCAGACAACCTGATCTATTGAAAAAATGTATAAGAGTCTTATGTTTTTAACACTGAATGGTCATTCTTACAAGGAAAGCTGTTCTACAGAGTAAGGACCCATTGCTTCCTGCCATCTTCCTGGCACAGATATAGGGTGTCAAAAATAATCGGCACAACGATGCATCACGATGCAGAATTTAACGATGCTGCATCGATGCAGTGAAGAGCCAAATCGATTCACGCAATGTCACGTGACCCCTCCTCCAGAAATAAAGTTTTTTTTTGTTGTCATTTTAATAGCGGCCAGCGGGGGCGTTGCGGTAGTGGGGAGAAGTGAACTGAGTGTCTTGAGGGCGGAGTGAGTGGGAAAAGAAGCCCTCATATACAGCAAATGTTTGCAGCTGTGAATTACGTCAAACTCTGACAGTCAGCAGGCAGGGTAATTATATAATATAGAATGTGCAGGTCCTGCCGTGACAATGATCTTATGACAACTTCAGCAGTGCTGACAATAGCACTTCAGTTTCTACGCTCTTCTGCTCTTTAAAAAAGTTGAGTCGCTCCTAACCAGTAGTAAGATCACTAAGGGACATAGAGGTAAATATATTCAGGAAGGAGTACATTATTTAATCAGACAAAGACAAGGAAACAAGTTTGTATACATCGATCATGAAAGTGTCTGCTCTCTGAGGAAAAAATATGCAGGTATTAAACAGAGTGACGTTAATAAAGGATGTCAAACCCTTTACTAGAGCAAGTTGTTCCTATGAAGAAACACAGGCTTCTGTAGAGAGGGGTGAGCAGTAGTTGTATGTTCAGAGCAGGCGTGCTTTAAACAGAGGCTTGAAATGAAAGTGGCCCGCTCAGAATTGCCAAGTACCGCCCACCCCTCTCTACACTGAAGCCTGCGTTTCCTCATAGGAACAACTCGCTCTAGTAAAGGATTTCTCATCCTTTATTAATGTCACTGTTTAATATCTGCATATTTTTTCCTCAACTTCTGGTTAATGAATTCCCTTATTTCTACAATCTACTCTTACCCGGGGCCAGAGAGCAGACACTTTCACGGTCGTTGTATACAAACTTGTTTCCTTGTGTTTGTCTGATTAAATAATGTACTCCTTCCAGAATATATTTATCTCTATGTCCCTTAGTAATCTTACTACCGGTTAGGAGCGACTCGCTTTGTGAAAAAAGAGTGACTCAACTTTTTTAAAGAGCAGAAGAGCGTAGAAACTGAAGTGCTATTGTCAGCACTGCTGGAAATTGTCATAAGATCATTGTTCCTTATATAAACAACTCGCTCCTGCAGGACCAGCACATTCTATAGTCCTGTATATAGAAGTGAGGACAGGAAGCAGGAATACCTGCAAATGCAGGCTGTTTAGAATTAAGTACACCCTCTTTGCACAAATAATACATGTACTTCTGAAATGTGTTTTGTATATGTATGTGTGTCTGTATGTATGTATGTGTGTAATCGTGATGCATCGCGACGCATCGCCGAATCGAATCGTTACCATGATAATCGTAATCGAATCGAATCGTGAGAACAGTGAAGATGCGCAGCCCTAATTAAGACTAGTAAAGTATAAAATCTGCTTTTTCTCCTTTTTATTTTAAAAAAACTGCATGTTTGTAATTTTACTTGTAACAATTTTTTATTAATAATGCATTGTGCATAATATTTTTGGCATAATAAATAATTCATTTATTAAGCTTTGGCCTTTGTCTAATATTTGAACCACGTTACTGAAAGAGACTGGTGGTAGTAAAACTGTATATTTTAGGTTATTTTCTGCTAAATTGTATTCTGAGAGTTAATGTGTAAGTCTGGGTTTTCCTTAGGATTTTCCCTTTAATAAATCATAAGTGGTGGCAGCTTGGAGCTATATGGTTTTAGTTTAGTGTGGGTGGCATTAAAGGGGAGTGTTGGGCATTTCTTTTACGTCTAGTACAGACTAGAGAGTGTTGTTAACCCTTGCACCCACTGAACTAAGTCATAAGTTTGCCTGGCGTGGCTAGATTGTGACTGAGTAGTGACAGTAGATAGGGTCTGATAACCCTTTTTGTGCCAAACAAGTGACTGGCGCAGGGGTTGGTTAACCCTGGTCATCACAGTCTTGTTGGTAAGATGGGGTAAGGATATGTTGTCTAGATAATGATTTATTAAGGTAGATTTAGTATCAGCATCTGAGCTAGGTTTATTAAATGTGGGTGTCAAGTTGTATAATTTTTCATAATATTCCCTAAAAGCATTTGTTATTTACTGGGATGTATATAGCTATTTACCTTGGCATGTATTAAGGGCGAAAATAATTTTTTAATTTACTTTCCGTTTCAATTTTCTGGCAAAAAGAGTACTGCTTTTATTTTCACTCTCAAAGTAACGTTGTTGTAGCATAAGGGCACATTTCTTACATTCTTTATGGAGCATTGTGTTAATTCGTGTTTTGCAGTCTGTAATAGTTTGAGAAATAGTTTAAAGCGGCCAGGGTCTATTCTACGTTTTGTTTCTAAACTATTGAGTTCGTTAAGAGTGTCATCCATGAGCTTCCTGGATTGTCTTGATGTGTTTTAATACTAATCATTTCCCCTCTGATAACCGCCTTATGGGCTTCCCAAGTTATTCTAATGTCCGTGTCAGGATGAGTGTTAAAAAGGAAGTATTCTTGGAGTGCTTTCTCAACACGGAGAGAGTGAACCGGGTCGGATAATAGGGTGTCGTCCATTTTCCAAACATAATTGTGTGGGGGGTTATGGGGTCAATCTATCAAGTAGCTAACTATCGAATGGTCAGACCATGTATTGGGACTTATTTTTATCTCTGTGACTCTAGCAAGATTGGTGACATCCATCATGAAGTAGTTAATTCTGGAGTGTTTGTGATGGGAATTAGAGAAAAAGGTGTATTCCCTAGATTCCTGATGCAATATCCTCCAAGTATCATGAAGGGTGAGGTCTTTAAGATTTTTTTTTTACTGAATTAATGACTTTACGTGGAACAGAGGACAGGTTATTAGAGTTGTCCAATTTGGGATTCAAGGTGAGATTGAAGTCTCCAACCATAATGATAGCTCCTTTAGCTACTTCTAATGTTATATTGGTGAGATGTTTAAAGAACATGTCCTGCTTTAAGTTGGGGGCATAAATATTGATCAGAGTTACTATAGTGTTAAAAGGTTTTCCTACTAGTATGAGATAGTGCCCTGTTTTATCATGATATTTTTTAATAAGAGTGAAAGGGATGTCCCTTTTAATTAAGATGCCCACACCGTTTGTTTTCGCAGAGTTTGATGCATAGTATGTAGTACCAAATTTGTGAGAAATAGTTTTAGGTTCTTTACAGTGTAGGAAATGTGTTTCCTGTAGGGAAACAATATCACCCTAACAGTGAATAATGTCACGTACTACAACATTTTGTTTATGTTGCCAGTTCAGCCCCTTAGAATTAGCTGTAATGAAATTTAGATATTTATGTGCGTGCGTCATTTGGGAGAGGTGAGATGGGAGTATCGCCTATTAGTGTCATGATAGGACAGAGGGAGTGTGGGGCGTAGACCTATATGAGGAGACTGGAGGACATAAAGAGGTCTAGTTAATAAAAAGGTATATACCTTACCAGAACAATACGGAATAAGTGTAGTGTAAGACAAGAGAAAATATAAATAAAAAATAACAAGTAAATAACAATAACAATGAATACAGTGAACAATAACTAAGTCAAACTCTATGACTGTAGGTTGGGCAAATGCTCAGTGTAGACTTCAGATAGTTTTTAAGTAAAAGGAAGTCAGTAGATTATAGTAAGCAATTATCTAGACACATAGGGGCCTATTTATTAAAGGTCTTGCGGACCTGATCCGACAGTGCGGATCAGGTCCGCAAGACCTCGCTGAATGCGGAGAGCAATATGCTCTCTGCATTTAACATTGCACCAGCACCAGCAGCTCATAATTATATATGTTCATGTCTAATATGGAATTGAGTTGGGATTAAAGATAACAATATTCAAGTTTGAGTCTTATGATATTTATATCATAGAAACATTCCATTAATAATTAATTTTAAAAATTTTTTTATATCTGTGGGGATTCCATATGGGCAAGGCAGCATGATGTTAATGTATGTTAATTTTAGTTACTAATAAGGTGGAATAATTTTGATATATAGAGATTTTGTAAGAATAGTACACACTTGTAAAGTAAATATATTTTATAACTCCCAATACATAAAAAAATAGATCAGGGAATGAACAAATGTTATAAAAATAAAAAATGAGGATAATTTTATGCAAAGAAAAATAGATAGTATGGGAGCAAGAAATAGAAAATAACAGAAAGGATGTGCAATTATACCACTGTGATGTGCATTACTTTTGAATCAATGTTGGATTGGTTGCATGAGTACTTCCAGGTGATTCTGTACCTATACTGCAGTAATTCATGGGAATGTGTTTATGGGGGGCTGCAGAAACCCCAGAAGTGGGACTGGAGTCAAGCTATCAGACAGTTATAAAACAGTAGTCAAGCTATCAGACACTTATTTGTTAGCACTTTCTTAAGATTATTAAAGGCTGTACCATACATATATGCTAATAAGAAATGTTTTAATGAATACAACAAGCATTTTTGTTATAAATGTCACTCAAATTTAAAAAAAATTGTCATTTCCCAGCATTTCTCTAAGCGTTAAAAACAAAATTCCCCATTGTGTCACTAAATGTTCACCACAGCTATCTCACACAATAATCCCTCTACGATATCACAAAGTATTGAGACTTTTTACTGTGGAATTTAAAAAATATTGGGCCCCAAATGTCTCTCAAATTGCAAAATAGGCACTTTTCAGCAATTTCACTTAGGGATAAAAACAAAATCTCCCATTGTGCCACTACATTTTCACCACAGCTATCTCTCACAATGACCCCTCTACAATATCACAAAGTATGGGGACTTTTTACTGTGGAATTTAAAAATAACGGGCCCCAAATATCCATCTAATTGCAAAAATAGGCACTTGCCAGCAATTTCACTTAGGAATAAAAACAAAATCTCCCATTGTGCCACTAAATATTCCCCACAGCTATCTCACACAATGACCCCTCTACAATATCACAAAGTATGGGGACTTTTTACTGAGGAATTTTAAAAATATTGGGCCCCAAATGTCCCTCAAATTGCAAAAATAGGCACATTCAAACAATTTCACTTGGGGATAAAAACAAAATCTCCCATTGTGCCACTAACTTTTCATCAGAGCTATCTCACACAATGACCGCTCTACGGTATCACAAAGTATGGGGACTTTTTACTGTGGAATTTTAAAAATAACGGGCCCCAAATATCTCTCAAATTGCAAAAATAGGCACTTTTCAGCAATTTCACTTAGGGATAAAAACAAAATCTCCCATTGTGCCACTACATTTTCACCAGAGCTATCTAACACAATGACCCCTCTACGATATCACAAAGTATGGGGACTTTTTACTGTGGAATTTTAAAAATAACAGGCCCCAAATATCCATCTAATGGAAAAATAGGCACTTGCCAGCAATTTCACTTAGGAATTAAAACAAAATCTCCCATTGTGCCACTAAATATTCCCCACAGCTATTTCACACAATGAACCCTCTACAATATCACAAAGTATGGGGACTTTTTACTGTGGAATTTTAAAAATATTGGGCCCCAAATGTCCCTCAAATTGCAAAAATAGGCACATTCAAATAATTTCACGTAGGGATAAAAATAAAATCTCCTATTGTGCGACTACATTTTCACCAGAGCTATCTCACACAATGACCCCTCTAAGATATTACAAAGTATGGGGCCTTTGTACTGTTGAATTTTAAAAATATTGGGCCTCAAATGTACCTCAATTGCAAAAAAAGGCACATTCAAAGAGGACACCGAATGAAAACGGGAGGTTAAAGAGAGGCGGACCCTATTCTGAGGGCACCACAGCCTGCAAAACCTTTTTACCAAAAGCTGCTACAGCCGAAGCAAAAACATCAAATTTGTAAAACTTTGAAAAATTATGTAAGGAGGACCAGGTAGCCGCCCTACAAATCTGCTCCATAGAGGCCTCATTCTTGAAGGCCCAAGAAACCACAGCTCTAGTTGAATGAGCCGTAATCCTCTGAGGAGGCTTATGTCCCGCAGTCTCATATGCGAAACGGATAATGCTCCTCAACTAAAAGATAGGGAAGGGGAAGAAGCCTTCTGCCCTCTAAGCTTCCCAGAATAGACAACAAACAATGCAGAAGTCTGCCTAAAATCCTTTGTGGCCTGAAGATAAAACTTCAAAGCCGAACCACATTCAGATTATGAAGTAATCATTCCTTCAAAGAAGAAGGATTAGGACACTAAGAAGGAACCACGATCTCCTGATTGATGTTGCGATCAGACACAACCTTAGGGAGAAAACCCAAACCAGTGCGAAGAACAGCCTTATCAGCGTGAAAAACTAGGTAAGGAGGCTCACATTGCAAGGCCGTCATTTCAGAGACTTTGCATGCCGAAGCAATAGCCAGTAGAAAAAGAACCTTCCAAGACAATAATTTAATGTCAACCAAGTGCATGGGCTCAAACGGAGCCCTCTGCAAAACCTTAAGAACCAAATGTAAACTCCAAGGAGGAGCGGAATGTCTAAACACAGGCCTGATTCTGGACAGGCCCTGAACAAAAGACTGAATATCAGGAAGCTCAGCGAGCCTCTTGTGAAGTAACACAGATAGAGCCGAAATCTATCCTTTTAAGGAACTAGCGGCAAGTCCCTTCTCCAAACTCTCTTGGAGAAAGGAAAGAATCCTAGATACCTTGACCTTATGCCAGGGGAATCCACGTTCTTCACACCAGACTAAATAGGTCCTCTACACTCTATGATAGATGCGACGGGTGACCAGCTTTCTGGCTTAAATGAGAGTCTCAATCACTCTGTCAGAAAAACCTCTCTTGGCTAGGACTAAGCGTTCAATCTCCACGCAGTCAGCCTCAGAGAATCTAGATTTTGATGAACAAAGGGACCCTGTTCCAGCAGATCTCTGCGATAAGGTAACCTCCATGGAGGAGATGATGACATCCCCACCAGGTCCGCAAACCACATACTTCGCAGCCACGACGGAGCAATTAGAATAGTCAAAGCTTGCTCCTGCTTAATGCGGCCCACTACCCGAGGTAGGAGTGGTAACGGTGGAAATATGTAAACTAGGTTGAACCCCCAGGGCACTGCTAAGGCATCTATTAGTTCTGCCTGTGGATTCCTGGACCGCGACCCATATCTGGGTAGCTTGGAATTGAGTCTGGACGTCATGAGATCTATCTCCGTTGTCCCCCATCTGTTGCAAATCTCTGCAAACACCATGGGATGGAGAGACCATTCCCCCGGATGAAACAATTGTCTGCTGAGAAAGTCCACTTCCCAGTTGTCCACACCCGGAATGTGGATCGCTGACAGCAAGCAGTTGTGGGCCTCCGCCCATTCCAGGATCCAAGATACTTCCCTCATGGCTAGGGAGCTTCTCGTTCCTCCCTGATGTTTGATGTAAGCCACCAAGGTAATGTTGTCCGATTGCAATCTGATAAACTGGGACAAACACAGAAGAGACCATTTCCTCAGAGCGTTGAAGATTGCTTGAAGCTCCAAAATGTTGATTGGGAGGAGAGATTCCTCTCGAGACCACCGGCCCTGTGCCTTCCTGGCACCCCAAACAGCTCTCCATCCTGATAGACTTGCGTCCGTAGTCACAATCTCCCAGGATGGTCTCAAGAAGGATGTCCCCTGGGACAGGCGATCTAGACAGAGCCACCAAGAGAGCGATTCTCTCGGCCGGTTGTCCAGAGAAATCTATTAGGATAGATCCGAGTGATCTCCGTTCCATTGCCTCAGTATGCACAACTGAAGAGGTCTGAGATGGAACCTGGCGAATGGAATATCTATGCTGGACACCATGAGCCCAATCATCTCCATACACCGGGCCACAGATGGCCTTAAGGATGTCTGGAGGGCAAGACAATTGGAAGTAATTTTGCAACGTCTCTGGTCTGTAAAGAATATCTTCATAGATATGGAATCTATTATCGTGCCCAGGAACTCCACTCTAGTACTGGGAACCAGAGAACTCTTTCCTAAGTTTATCTTCCATCCATGAGATTGAAGAAGAAGTAGAAGAGCTCTTGAATGGTCTTCTGCCAGCCGGCAGGACGGAGCCTGGATCAGGATGTCGTCCAAATATGGTGCTACTGCAAAACCTCTGGATCTCGCCACCGCAAGTAGGGCCCACAGAACTTTCGTAAAGACTCTTGGGGCAGTAGCTAGACCAAAAGGAAGAGCAACAAACTGGAAGTGTTGATCTAGATAAGTGAATCTTAAGAACTTTAAGTGCTCCTTGTGTATTGGCACATGAAGGTAAGCATCCTTCAAGTCTATCGTAGTCATGAACTTTCCCTCTTGAACTAAGGGCAGGATAGACCTTATCGTCTCCATCTTGAACGATGGGACCGACAGAAACTTGTTTAGGCACTTTAGGTCTAGAATCGGGCGAAACGTACCCTCCTTCTTTGGGACCACAAAAAGGTTTGAGTAGTACCCAGACCTCTCTCTGCTAGAGGTACTGGCACAATTACTCCTAGGGAGGAGAGATCCCTCACGCACCCTAGAAAAGCATCTCATTTTTCTGGCCTTGAAGACAGGTTTGATAAGAGGAATCTGCCCCTGGGTGGATGAGATTTGAAACCTATCCTGTAACCCTGAGCAATGATCTCCAGAACCCAAGGGTCTTGCATGTCTCTCAGCCAAGCCTCCGCAAAAAGAGATAGCCTGACCCCAATACGATCCAATGACGGATCGGGGGCCGCCCCTTCATGCCGATTTTGTCTCGGCGGGCTTCTTGTTCTCCTTGGATTTATTCCAAGATTGAGATGGTTTCAAGTTTCCTTGGACTGATCAGGCTTCGTGGAGGGCTGCTGACATTGGGATTTATCCGAACGAAAGGGACGAAAATTTGGACCCTGTCCTTTAGGTTTATTCTTCTTACCCTGCGGTAGAAAGGCACCCTTGCCCCCAGTGACCGTGGATATGATAGAGTCCAGGGCTGGACAGAAGAGAATCTTCCCCTTGAACGGAATGGAAAGCAATATAGATTTTGACGTCATGTCAGCAGACCAAGACTTCAGCCACAGAGCCCTATGGGCTAGAACAGAAAAGCCTGATGTCTTAGCATTCAAGCAAATAATCTGCATGTTTCCATTACAGATAAATGAATTAGCTACCCTCAAGGCCTTAATGCTTTCCTGGATTTCATCGAGGGGAGTTTCCACCTCAATCATCTCAAACAAAGAGTCACACCAATAGGTAGCGGCTCCAGCCACCGCACCCTCGCCGCTGCAGGCTGAAATAAATAGCCTGTGTGCTGAAACATCTTTCTTAACAGAGTTTCCAGTTTTTTATTAAAGAACCGACGAACTATCCTCAAGCGGATAGTGGTGCGCTTTAGCCAGCGTGGAGATAGCTCCATCCACCTTAGGGACAGACCCCCACAAGACAGGAACTGGGAACATTTTCTTAAAGGAAGAAGGGGAAAAAGAAAATCCAAGTTTCTCCCATTCATTCTTAATAATATTTGCCATCTTTACGGGAACCGGAAAAGTCTGTGGCACCACCCTCTCCTCATAAACCTTATCAAGCTTAGGAATAGAAGGTTCCTCTGGTAATTTTGGTTCCGGATCCTCTAACGTAGCCAACACTTCTGTGACAGACCCCTCTGTCAACCTCATTATGGATTATGGATTCGGGTGCAAATCCATTTATTTGGTTAAGTAATGTAATTCTATTGAATCCTGTAAAAAGGGCGTCTTCCCTCTATCTAATGTACTATACTCTTCCAATCCCCCATCTGGTCCCCTAGGGGAGTGTCCACCAGGTGGGAGACCTGCATAAATACCAGGCATCTAGCCCTCAATAAAGTAGATTCTGTTTTACTCTCAAGACGGAGCTTGGTCTCGTGTTTGGGGGGAATTAACTGGGTTTGTGTGTTGCTGATCCCGTATTCAGGGCATCTTTCATCTGGTATTAACCCTCGATATCAGGGTTATACCATAACAACTGGTGGCAAGCGACGAGATTATCCTCATCGCCCAGAAGAGCAACTGCACATCCGGGCTATACCGTAACAACTTCCTTTAACAGAAAGCGTAAGTGCTCAATCCTAAATCTAAAGTCTGGTTCCTCCGCAGCCGGAGACCTAGAGGCAGTCGATTCCAACGTCTTCATCCGTGGATAATCTAGTATCAGATAAATCCAACAAGTTGATAGATGACCCCTGGGAAGGATAGCAATATTTAAAGGGACACTGGACCCAAATTTTTTCTTTTGTAATTCAGAAAGAGCATGCAATTTTAAGCAACTTTCTAATTTACTCCTATTATCAATTTTTCTTCGTTCTCTTGTTATCATTATTTGAAAAAGAAGGCATCTAAGCTTTTTTTTTGTTTCAGTACTCTGGACAGCACTTTTTTTATTGGTGGATGAATTTATCCACCAATCAGCAAGGACAACCCAGGTTGTTCACAAAAAATGGGCCGGCATCTAAACTTACATTCTTGCATTTCAAATAAAGATACCAAGAGAATGAAGAAAATTTGATAATAGGAGTAAATTAGAAAGTTGCTTAAAATTTCATGCTCTATCTGAATCACAAAAGAAAATGTTTGGGTACAGTGTCCCTTTAACCTTTCGCTTGCGCTTAGCAGGTGGATTGCTCAGTGGTACTAAACATCTTTGTCTTTTTAGATATAACTACCTTATCGAGGCATGTGGAACATAATTGAGCAGGTGGGTATACCGTAGCCTCCTCACAATAAAAACAGGTATTAGGTAAAGAGGGAGTACCCTCTAACGCATCAGAGTCCTCCATAGCTTGCACTTTTAATACGGACAATAGAAAAAGAGAAATGGCACCTTTATACCCCCAATGGCTAGGGCACTCACCACCTCCTATGACCCAGGCCCCACAGAGAAACCGCTTTGTCTCCTGTAAACCACACGGTCAGGAAAGAGGAAGATAATGAAGCCACACCCAGTCACATGGAGTGCCATGCAGGACCGCCCCTGCTGCAGGAAGAGAAGCGCTCCAAATTAACAGGCTGCGCAGTTCTCCCAAAATTAAAGTAAAACCTGAATGTTCCCACATCTGCCAGAGCCTCATCTCACACATGTCGCAGCATAAAACATAATAAAGCAATCATGCATACATCCCCCTGTTCAATAATCTCCTTCTGGAAATATTCACCCTTGATTCTATACAGATAAAGGAGTCACACTGTGACGCTGTCTTCCTACATTATCATATGAGATAAAATAAAACGATCTTACCAGAATCATCGCTGTGGAACAGAACACAGCCTCTCAAGTTTGACAGTCTGTTGCATTGCACCGGACATGAACTTGAGTGATAAAAGCAGACAGTGAAACTTGTCTACACTGATTGCTTAGGAGTTGTTAATACGAGTCTGATTGGTTTCGCAGAAAGACTCTCGCTGCATCTCCAGACCCTAACTTTCGTCAATGCTCTCACTGAGAGGCTGACAAGACTACTTATATATCCAGTCCCATAGCGAAGAGTACTACCCTCCATAAGAGACTACTCCGAATCTTACGACACTTCTCTGCCATCCTCCTGTGACGAAAGGCAAAGAATGACTGGGGACGTGAGGGAGGTATTTAAGCCTTTGGATGGGGTGTCTTTGCCTCCTCCTGGTGGCCAGGTTCTGTATTTCCCACAGCTAAGGAATGAAGCCGTGGACTCTATTCATATTAAGATGTAAATAGGCACTTTCCAAAAATGTAATTCCAAAGTTAAAATTACCCATACTTTGTGATATCGTAGAGGGGTCATTGTGTAAGATAGCTGCAGTGAATATTTAGTGGCACAATTGGAGATTTTGTTTTTATCACTTAGTGAAATTGCTGGAAGTGCCTATTTTGCAAATTGAGTGACATTTGGGGCCCAATATTTTTAAAATTCTACAGTAAAAATTACCCATACTTTGTGATATTGTAGAGGGGTCATTGTGTAAGATAGCTGCAGTGAATATTTAGTGGCACAATGGGAGATTTTGTTTTTATCACTTAGTGAAATTTCTGGCAAGTGCCTATTTTTGCAATTAGATGGATATTTGGGACCCGTTATTTTTAAAATCCCACAGTAAAAAGTCCCCATACTTTGTGATACCGTAGTGGGGTCATTGTGTGAGATAGCACTGGTGAAAATTTAGTGGCACAATGGGAGATTTTGTTTTTATCCCCAAGTGAAATTGTTTGAATATGTCTATTTTTGCAATTTGAGGGATATTTGGGGCCCAATATTTTTAAAATTCCAAAGTAAAAAGTCCCCATACTTTGTGATATTGCAGAGGCGTCATTGTGTAAGATAGCTGAGGGGAATTTTTAGTGGCACAATGGGAGATTTTGTTTTTATCCCTAAGTGAAATTGCTGGCAAGTGCCTATTTTGCAATTAGATGGCTATTTGGGGCCCGTTATTTTTAAAATTCCACAGTAAAAAGTCCCCATACTTTGAGATATCGTAGAGGGGTCATTGTGTGAGATAGCTGCGTTGAAAATTTTGTGGCACAATGGGGAATTTTGTTATTATCCCTAAGTGAAATTGCTGGAAAGTTCATATTTTTGCAATTTGAGGGACATTTGGGGCCCAATATTTTTAAAATTCCACAGTAAAAAGTCCCCATACTTTGTTATACTGTAGAGGGGTCATTGTGTGAGATAGCTGTGGTGAAAATGTAGTGGCACAATGGGAGATTTTGTTTTTATCCCTAAGTGAAATTGCTGAAAAGTGCCTATTTTTGCAATTTGACAGACATTTGGGGCCCAATATTTTTAAAATTCCACAGCAAAAAGTATCCAAACTATGTGATATCGTCGAGGGGTCATTGTGTGAGATAGCTGTGGTGAAAATGTAGTGGCACAATGGGAGATTTTGCTTTTATCCCTAAGTGAAATTTCTGGAAAGTGCCGATTTTTGCAATTTGAGGGACATTTGGGGCCCAATATTTTTAAAATTGCACAGTAAAAAGTCTCAATACTTTGCGATATCATAGAGGGGTCATTGTGTGAGATAACTGCAGTGAACATTTAGTGGCACAATGGGGAATTTTGTTTTTAACGCTTAGAGATATGCTGGGAAATGGCATTTTTTTTAAATTTGAGTGACATTTATAACAATAATGCTTATTGTATTAATTAAAACATTTCTTATTAGCATATATGTATGGCACAGCCTTTACTAACAAATAAGTGTCTGATAGCTTGACTCCAGTGAAGTTGCGGTGCCTTCCACATTTTAAATTTTTTCTGGGTTTATAGAAAGAGAACAGAGCTCCAGACAGTAATTGTTAGTATTGGAGCAAGAAATAGAAAATAAGGGAAGGGAGGGGAAGAATTTTTTTTAAAAAAAGCGGATAAAAGGAAGGGTAGAAAAAAGGAGCTGACAGAAAGTTGAAGTACAAAAAAAAGTAGGTGATGAAGAAAAAATATAACGGTATATATATATACATATATATATATATATATATATATATATATATATATATATATATATATATTTATTTATATACATATCTCTAATTTATATATATATATATATATATATATATATAGAGAGAGAGAGAGAGAGAGAGAGAGAGAGAGAGAGAGAGAGAGAGAGAGAGAGAGAGAGAGAGAGAGATCTATATCTATATATATATATAAAAAACATATATATATATAAGACATATATATATATATATATATATATATATATATATATAGATATAGCTATAGATATAAGACATATATATAAGACATATATATATATATAGATATAGATATATATAACATATATATATATATATATATATATATATATATATATATATATATATATATATATATATATATATATAAAGCATATATATATATATATATATATATATATATATATATATATATATATATATATATATATATATATATATATATATATATATATTTGTTAACGTACCTGCATTTTTAATCAGAAAAAATAGCAATGAGGAGGAATCCTGACGACTTGGACCAGTATTTGTATGGGAGTTGGAAATATAATCGTCATTAGGGAGGATACAGTACACAGATTGCTCCTCCCACGCTGGAACTGAGCCTGGTCGTCAGTTACCCAGGATTTGGCTAACTTTATGGGCCTGATCAGGGCTCGTGCAGCAAGAGCTCTTCAACCGCTACAACTATTTCACTCCTCATGGACACACTCGGCGCCCCGGTCACTATACAAATCGGTAGGAATTTAACAGATCTACCCGGCTGCCCCCTGTACCACCCGGACTTAGAGCAGGCTGCAGACTGTCTGGTGTGGGACAAGCACGGGAAGAGTCTAGAGTTTAAGGAACTTTACCGAAATAAGAAAGCGATAGTAGTGTTTGTGCGGGTAAGAAACTAAAAATATGTATATTGTAAAGTATTATGTAGTAGTATAAATTATATAATCAGAGCCCATGGGCTCTAAATAGTTTAACACGTTTAGTGGCAACTTTACAAATAATTGTATTTGGTGACTTGTTTTCCAGGATCTTATATTTATGCTGGTTTCGAATAATATTATATTTCATGGGAAATGCATTACCCAAAAAAAAAAATACTGCTTTCTCATAATCTAATACCTATTCCTGACACCACCTGGCGCTTACAGTTGGAATGTTTTAGTTGTGTCACACAATTCACTTATGTTCCTTCTTGTTGCTAAGATACTGAATGCTTTCACTTTATATATTACAGAATTTCCTGTGTTATACCTGCAAAGAGTATGTGGAAGATCTTGCCAAGATACCTAAAAGTTTTCTAGAGGTATGACAAGTAAAACTTTTACATTTCATTTGGAAGCATTATTTAATAATTGCCCATTTTATGACTGACAAATCTTGCTGCATTATCTAAGTTTCTTACTGAAAATATAGATTTCATTTTTTTTTTTTCCTGGAGAAATAATTGAAATGGCACATGATTCAGATTGACTTGTGAAAACAAAATATGTTCGGTTTTTAATATAGATTTCTTATTTCTTTTTGTGTAGAAAGCAGATGCCAGACTCATTGTTATTGGACAGTCATCATATCTTCATATTCAGGTAATAATACTTTTACTTAAATTAATAAAGCATTTACCTTTTACAATAATTTATTGGTGTTAAGAAATTATTTTAGAACATTTAAGGCTAAGGCAGCTGTATTTTGCTGTATTATAAAATAATGTGCTTTATATTTACATCAAATTTCTACCTAAAATTTAGCAATATGGCCTAACGTTTTAATGACCATATGCTGCCCTTCAGACATTTACTACTTTTCAGTTCAGTATTGCCTTCATTGTCATGATGATGTCATAACATAAGTGATGAGCTATTCTTTTTTTATGTATTCTATCATTTAAAAATAGCAGATTACAGTTATGTGCGCCTGCTTTAAAAGCTTGATTCTGTTCTGGAGATGCTAATAGTTTATTTTGTGATTAATGGTAACAGCAGCATTGAAACAAGCACATTATTCTCACTGATGCACTGTAAAAAAAAATAATATATATTTTATTAATAATTCCACTAAACCTTACCCTTTATTAATGTGATACCATTTTTCAACCTGTATATTTTGAGCCATTTCCAGTGGTTAGATATAAACACCGTCAGCAGGTCTTTGTAGACTGGTATTTACTCCAGTTCATTACTGTACACCCTAAAACCTAAAGTATGTGCTTAGCAAATACTGGACTTGGTGACATCTAAAAAAAAAGTCCTGGTTATCGGTCTGCCCTGGGGAAAGGAGCAAGTGTTTATTAAGATTCAGAGCTCTAATGTTGATCCCCTCTCAGCCACAAATCATCATTGTTTCATTGGTGTGTGTTACTGATAACCAATGGATTAAATCACAATTTTGTGTGTATTAATGGTAACCAGACTCTTAAGTGGTTGGATATTTTGAAATACAACAACATTAGGCTAACGGTTGTTTCCAGGTGATTGTCATTACTTAAAGGGACAGTATACACACATTTTTATATAACTGCATGTAATAGACTCTACAATAAAGAATAATATGCACAGAACTGTTTAAAAACTTACTTAGAAGCTCCCAGTTTAGCTCTGTTAAAAAGGTAGCTGGAACACCCACTGCAAGTGGGAGATAGCAGGCACCCGTCCCCCTTTACATATGAAAAGACTCTCTGTACACAAACAGGAGCAAGCTGGAGTAGGTATACATCAGTATTCTCCTAAAACTTTGTGGCTTGGTTAGTAGTCTGAAAATCAGAGCAATGTTATTTAAAAATAAGCTAAACGGGGAGGAGCCAACTGCCAAGCGGAGCAGACTCTTTCACACAGAGCTCCGTGAACTAATTACATACTAAGCTATTAAAAGTTTTGTTTTTTTTCTGGGAAAATAACCAACTTTTGTTCTATCTTAACGTCTCATTATTTGGTACCTATGCCAGCTCATTTGATGGAGACTAAAGAGAGGAAGCTCCGACACAACGCTCCTGCATGAAGCAGCTCTGAATTACTGAAAGACTAAGCCGCCATTATAGGCCTCTTCTTCCAGCCTAGTAAAGTGGAATATTCCATCATAACGCCACATAGCAAGCTGCAGATTGACAAGCTAGTGGGAAAAGATCTGGACCTGCAACCGGACTTCTCCTTTTTCTATTTTTACCATACCTGCCTTGCTCAATAAGAAAATCGTACACTTCACGTTCAGAGCTGCTGAACCCCCCCCCCCCTTCTCTACTGGTATCTAGGCCGAAGCCTTATTCATAGAAATAATAGATAACTGTCCCTGCAACACTCTCTAGTGGCTGTTTATATACAATTATACTAACCTAACAAGGATATGGAGCGTGCGGACAAGGGGGAGGACATGATACTACATAATTTAGAGGAACATTTTGCCGATCTTAAGCAAAGCTTGCTAGCAGTAATGGAACTAACTAAACAGTTACCTCAAGCCTCACAGACAACGCTGCAACATGGAAGTATGGAGATCCCCCCTCCGTGATGGCTAGAATGCGAGCTACAATAGACGATGAAGCACCTATTGATCAAAACACCTTAGGGGTGGTATGTATACCGCTCCACACTAAGATCTTAGGCACTGGGACATTTTCTCACTACCGGTCTGAAAACATGCTCTTCACAGACGCAACTAACGCTAGGCCACATACTTCCTTCCCTCAAGTGGTCTCCAGCTGCGGGTGGGAGAAAATACCTGTGCAGGACTTAACTTTACCTGGGGAGGAATGCAGGTCACATTGCTATGTCATTTGAGACTTTACCGCCCTTCTGTCAGTACAGATACGGGACTTAAGACAGCCATTGAGCCACATTTATATTCTTGTCCTATTTTGTTTTGTCCGCTCAAAATCATATCCACATATGCCTTTAGGTGTTGTCCTGGACACTAATGACTCCTCCTTAGTTTGCATGATCCTTTTCCCTTTAACTGTTACACTCCTAGTCTTTTGAGGACAGAAGACTAGTCAAGTTATACCATGTGGTTATGTCTTATTCAACATGCTGTAGTTCTGACAGAATGTTCTATCACTGTTTCCTTTACATGTTCCTTGTTAATATTGGAGGGGGATGTTTAAGTTCTATAAGTAGGATCCATAGAGCTCTTTTAGCATTAGTAACACCATACTTTTACATTAAGAAATTGCATATTAAATGAAGAGAACCCAGAGTGCCAGCTGAAATAACAGCGATAGTTAAAGCCCCCACTTTCCTCTAGAAATGGACCCTAAAGGTTTATGACTTGACTTTCTAAATCCTATGGAACCCTTAGTATCTATGAGGGACAAGAGTCGCTTTAACCCCGTACCATCATATCTCTACAATGCTTTCATGTATGGGTGCTGCCGGGGGCCGAGGTAGCGCTATATGTAATGGGGGCTTTGAGAGATGGGTTAGTTAACGGGCACCATACAAACACTAAGCCATAAAGTCTAGATCAGTAAATATTGGGGCACCATCTATCACCCTAAAGATTATTGACTTCTTCAGAGCTTCCTTCATCTGTGTTACATAAGTTCTAATCTTCTATTTATCTCCTCCTACAATTTACATCCATGCCTACAATTTTATTGGTTTAAATATCTGGTTACTAACCAGCACTGATTTACTCTGAGACCATTTTATCTTAGAACAGCCATAGAATGTTTTCTACCGAAGGTTGAAAGTCCATATAGGGGTCTAGCTCACATATAGCTCTAATTAAAGGGACACTGAACCCAAATTTTTTCTTTTGTAATTCAGAAAGAGCATGCAATTTTAAGCAACTTTCTAATTTTCTCCTATTATCAATTTTTCTCTTGCTATCATTATTTGAAAAAGAAGGCATCTAAGCTTTTTTTTGGTTTCAGTACTCTGGACAGCACTTTTTTATTGGTGGATGAATTTATCCACCAATCAGCAAGGACAAACCAGGTTGTTCACCAAAAATGGGCCGGCATCTAAACTTACATTCTTGCATTTCAAATAAAGATACCAAGAGAATGAAGAAAATTTGATAATAGGAGTAAATTAGAAAGTTGCTTAAAATTTCATGCTCAATCTGAATCACAAAAGAAAAATGTTGGGTACAGTGTCCCTTTAACATATCACAATCTACCTTCTCGCCCCCAATCCTCTACTTATTTATTCTTTTATTTTTTTATTTTCTTCTAAACCTAGATACCAGAAATTTACACTAGAGCGGCTGTTGCCCGCTGTACTCACCCCAGGGTACCCCCACTTTGCTTATGTAACTAATATTCAACATCACTGCTTACACTCAACTGGTCCATGTGTGACCTACATAGTAGTTATCCCAACGCAACACAAATTATAAAAAAAAATGAGGTCCTACACACACAGGCTCCACATTATTATACACTGTTATCTACTGTATTACCACATAATCTATTTTGTATCTTCCACCCTATTAACTGATGTTATTATGTTTCAAAGCAGGACCTAGATAGTTTTGGGTACATAACTAACCTAGCACAGGTCGTCAGCCCTTATAGATGTGGAAGTATCATCCCATATAGCTGCCTAAGAGTAACGTGTCTATAGTACCTTAATGCCTGTAATGCTCTGTTGTTTATTCTTGTATTTGTTGCACACCTCAATAAAAAAACTTTTCTGGAAAAAAAATAAGCAAAACTATTTATGCAAAGAAAAATCTAGTGTATAATGTCCCTTTTAAGGGAGGGCAAAACCGGTATTTGAAAGGCGGAACCCTCTCTTTCAAATAAGAGGACTTGTAATATATTTATGTGGTTGGAATAGACTTGTTTTGTGTTGCTTAACCCCTAAAAATATAGGCATTTTGCCATTATTGTGAAAATAATTTGACAGCTGGATGGCCACAAGACTACCCATTTAAGAGGTTTAGCTCTTAAATAAGAAGTCTCATATCCCTCTGTGTATTTGTTGGGGGTTAGATTGTTGTTGCCATGGTAATAATTGTATGTGACCCAGTTGCAAGAGGGGACTATCTTATTTCAAAAGACTTTCCACTGTTGCTTAGAACCTTGAGAACCCTGGTCACATTGTAGACAAGTGATTGGCATTCTTATAGCAATCATCTGCATGGGCACAAGACCTAATTTGAAAGAGCATAAGGTTCTCTTTCATATGGGAGATGTTGTGTGTATGGGGCATGTGATTTGGGGCCAATCAAATGTCTCCCTAATAGTATTTCATGATGGATAAGTATCTGCCTATACTTCTCAGCATTGCAAGTGCAGCCCCTAATTTGCAAGGAACCTCCATCATGCTTCACTGTTGCCTGCAGACACTTATTATTGTACTGCTGCCAACCCTTCAGCAAACAAATTGCTTTCTGCTATAGCCAAATATTTCAAAATTTGACTCATCAGTCCAGGGTACCTGCTGCCATTTTTGTTCTTTTTTAATGCATAGTTGAGTTGCATGGCCTTGTTTCCCCATTGAAGATTTGTTTTTAGGCCACAAGTCTTCTGACCAGACTTCTTCAGAAAGTAGATGGGTGTACCAGGTTCCCTCTGGTTTCTACCAATATTGAACTGATGGCACTTCTTAACATTTTTCAATTGTGAAGGGAAGTAAGCATGATGTGTCTTTCATCTGCTGCACTGTTTCCTTGGCCGACCACTGCATCTATGGTCTACAACATTGCCTGGTTCTTTGTGCTTCATAAAAAGAGCTTGGGCAGCTCATCTGGAATACCCTATCTACTTTGAAATTTCTGCCTGGGAGATACCTTGCTGATACAGTATAACTACTTGTGTCTTGTTACTGTACTCAGTTTTGCCAAGGTGTATAACTTTTGACATTAAACTGCGTTCAGCAATCTCACCTTGTTAGCAGAATTTGGATGCTCCTCGCCCAGTTGTATCATCCTACACAGCTGTTTATGTTTCAGTTTATTATTGTGTTTCAATCTACAAATTAATTATACCTGTTTTGGTATAATTGTTCAGTCATGCACCTGACTATATATACCTACAATATCCATGACTTTGCGCAAGTGTACCTAGAAGAATTTAACCTGTTTTGAAGGCAAAGGGTGGTCACATGAAATATTGTTTTGCTTTAGATATTTTTTCTGTTCCCTCACTTTAACGACACTATTTTATAAAAATGATATAATGACCACATACATTATCTGTATCCACTATATGAATAACAAATGTGGTTTTCTGTTTGTTTTCTAGGCATTTTGCTCCTTAACTGGGTATCCCCATGAAATATACGTTGATCCAGATAGAGCTATCTATAGTAAGCTAGGTTTGAAGAAAGGGGAAAATTCTACTTCTTCAGGTATGAACTTTTTTGCACAACTTTTAAATATATTTTTATAGTTCAGTCATATGGAATATTATAATTTAACAACTAGTAGTAACAAACAAAATTCCTAGACATTAACAGAAATTTTACATTCTCATCTTACTACAAGTTAAGACTGCAATCATTATATGATATGAAACAAAATGACAGTATTAGTAGAACAATTACATGCTCTTAATTTGTTAGAGGATGTAATTTTTCCAGTATTCACCGTTGAACTCTCTGTGTTTATCCCCAGCAAATGGGTTAAACACATAGATAGAAGTCCCACTGGTGAGATGCAGAGAACTTCTGGTCCTCAGCAGGAAGAAACTGGTGATCTATTTGGCAGAGGCGATCGCTTGACCCTGCCAATCACTTGTGTTCAACTCAAGCTGCTAAGCTTGCGGCTTCTGAGTGAGACTTTACCTTTGTGTTAACCCTTTTACAGGAGTTCCACAGAAACAGTCAACTAGATTACGAGTTTGGCGTTAGCCTTAAAAAGCAGCGTTAAGAGGTCTTAACGCTGCTTTTTAACGCCCGCTGGTATTACGAGCCTTGCAGTTACAGGTGTACCGCTCACTTTTTTGGCCAGACTCGGAAATACCGCAAATCCACTTACGTCAATTGCGTATCCTCTTTTTTTCAATGGGACTTGCATAGCGCCGGTATTACGAGTCTGACCAAAAGTGAGCGGTACACCCTCTCCTGTCAAGCCTGGTACCGTATTTAAAAGTCAGTAGTTAAGAGTTTTACACTACAATGCCGTAGAATAAAACTCTTAACTAAAGTGCTAAAAAGTACACTAACACCCATAAACTACCTATTAACCCCTAAACCGAGGCCCCCCCCACATCGCAAACACTAAAATACATTTTTTAACCCCTAATCTGTCGAACCGGACATCGCCGCCACTATAATAAATATATTAACCCCTAAACCGCAGCACTCCCGCATCGCAAACATTAGTTAAATATTATTAATCCCTAATCTGCCGGCCCTAACATCGACGCCACTATAATAAATTTATTAACCCGTAAACCTAAGTCTAACCCTAACCCTAACACCCCCTAACTTAAATATAATTTAAATAAATCTAAATAAAATTACTACAATTAACTAAATTATTCCTATTTAAAACTAAATACTTACCTGTAAAATAAACCCTAAGATAGCTGCAATATAACTAATAGTTACATTGTATCTATCTTAGGGTTTATTTTTATTTCACAGGCAACTTTGTATGTATTTTAACTAGGTACAATAGTTATTAAATAGTTATTAACTATTTAATAACTACCTAGTTAAAATAAATACAAATTTACCTGTAAAATAAAACCTAACCTAAATTACAATTACACCTAACACTACACTATAATTAAATACAATTAATTACAATTAAATAAAATTATCTAAAGTACAAAAAAAACACACTAAATTATAGAAAATAATAAAATAATTACAAGATTTTTAAACTAATTACTCCTAATCTAATCCCCCTAACAAATAATAAAGCCCTACCCTACACTAAATTAAAAATAGCCCTTAAAAGGGCCTTTTGCTGGGCATTGCCCCAAAGTAATCAGCTCTTTTACCTGTAAAAAAAAAAGTACAAATCCCCCCCCCCAACATTGAAACCCACACAACCAACCCTACTCTAAAACCCACACAATCCCCCCTTAAAAAAAACTAACACTAACCCCCTGAAGATCACCCTACCGTGAGACGTCTTCACCCAACCGGGCCGAAGTCCTCAACGAAGCTGGGAGAAGTCTTCATACAACCGGGCAGAAGTCTTCATCCAGACGGCATCTTCTATCTTCATCCATCCGGTGCAGAGCGTATCCATCTTCAAGACATCCGACGCGGAGCATCCTTCTCGGCCGATGACTACCCGACGAATGTAGGTTCCAAGATGGCGTCCCTTCAATTCCGATTGGCTGATAGAATTCTATCAGCCAATCGGAATTAAGGTAGGAAAAATCCTATTGGCTGAATTCTATCAGCCAATCGGAATTGAAGGGACACCATCTTGGATGACGTCACTTAAAGGAACCTTCATTCGTCAGGTAGTCGTCGGCCGAGAAGGATGCTCTGCGTCGGATGTCTTGAAGATGGACCCGCTCCGTGCCGGATGGATGAAGATAGAAGATGCTGTCTGGATGAAGACTTCTGCCCGGTTGGATGAAGACTTCTCCCGGCTTCGTTGAGGACTTTGGCCCGGTTGGGTGAAGACGTCTCACGGTAGGGTGATCTTCAGGGGGTTAGTGTTAGTTTTTTTTAAGGGTGAATTGGGTGGGTTTTAGAGTAGGGTTGGTTGTGTGGGTGGTGGGTTTTAATGTTGGGGGGGGATTTGTACTTTTTTTACAGGTAAAAGAGCTGATTACTTTGGGTCAATGCCCCGCAAAAGGCCCTTTTAAGGGCTATTTGTAATTTAGTGTAGAGTAGGGCTTTTTTATTTTGGGGGGGCTTTATTATTTTGTTAGGGGGATTAGATTAGGTGTAATTAGTTTAAAAATCTTGTAATTATTTTATTATTTTCTGTAATTTAGTGTATGTTTGTTTTTGTACTTAAAAACTTTTTTGTAATTGTATTTAATTTATTTAATTATAGTGTAGTGTTAGGTGTAATTGTAACTTAGGTTAGGTTTTATTTTACAGGTAAATTTGTATTTATTTTAACTAGGTAGTTATTAAATAGTTAATAATTATTTAATAACTATTGTACCTAGTTAAAATAAATACAAAGTTGCCTGTAAAATAAAAATAAACCCTAAGATAGATCCAATGTAACTATTAGTTATATTGTAGCTATCTTAGGGTTTATTTTATAGGTAAGTATTTAGTTATAAATAGGAATAATTTAGTTAATTGTAGTAATTTTATTTAGATTTATTTACATTATATTTAAGTTAGGGGGTGTAAGGGTTAGACTTAGGTTTAGGGGTTAATAACTTTAATATAGTGGCGGCGACGTTGGGGGCGGCAGATTAGGGGTTAATAAATGTAGGTAGGTTGCGGCGACATTGGGGGCGGCAGAGTAGGGGTTAATAAATAAAATGTAGGTGGCTGCGATGTTGGGGGCGGCAGATAAGGGGTTCATAAGTATAATGTAGGTGGCGGCGGTGTCCGGGGCGGCAGATTAGTGGTTAATAATATAATGATGGTGTCGGCGATGTCGGGGCGGCAGATTAGGGGTTAATAAGTGTAAGATTAGGGGTGTTTAGACTCGGGGTTCATGTTAGGGTGTTAGGTGTAGACATAAATGTATTTCCTCATAGGAATCAATGAGGCTTCGTTAGGAGCTTTACGCTGCTTTTTTGCAGGTGTTAGGGTTTTTTCAGCCGGCTCTCCCCCATTGATTCCTATGGGGAAATCGTGCACAAGCACGTTCAGCCAGCTCACCGCTAACGTAAGCAGCGCTGGTATTGAGGTGAGATGTGGAGCAAAATTTTGCTCTTTCACTTTTTTGCGGCTAACGCCGGGTTTGTAAAAACCCGTAATACCAGCGCTGTCTGTAAGTGAGCGGTGAGCATAAACTGCTCGTTAGCACCGCACCCCTGTTAACGCAAAACTCGTAATCTAGGCGAGTGAGTGCAAAAATGAAATGCTCTAACAAATACCTTTAAGCACAGTGGGCTAAATCACATTCTGGTTGTAGTTTTAATTTGTAGTAATATCAAATGTCTCTGTTATAGGGACAGTCTACACAGAAAGGATAGATAAAGCCTTTACTACCCATTCCCCAACTTTGCACAACCAAAATTGTTAGATTAATATACTTTATAACATTTAAACCTCTAAATATCTGCCTCTTAATCGCATGCTTTTGTATTTGCTTTTCACAACAGGAGACTGATAGTTCATGTGGGCCATATAGATAACATTGTGCTCACCCCGAGGAGTGATTTAAGATTTAGCACAACACAGTACTAAATGCAAGTCACTAGATAATAAATAAAAAGTCATGTGATCAGAAGATGCTTAGATACAAGGTAATGACAGAGGTAAAAAGTATAACTGTGTGGGTTGTGCAAAACTGGGGAATGAGTAATAAAGGGATTATCTATCTTTTTTAAAACAATAAACATTCTATTGTAGACTGTCCCTTTAACGTGTCTGATTTTTTTTGGTGCTATCAGTTATTGAAGTGAAATGTACAGTACCAGCATACTATTTAAAGGACCGTTAAATACAGTAGAACTACATAAGCAACAAATGCATAATTAAAAGACACTGCAAAATCAAGACCTTTTTTTAATTTACTTATCAATCAAAATTAAACATGTACGTGTGGCTTTTTTAATAATATGTTTTTTGTAACTATATATATATATATATATATATATATATATATCAGCAAAATCAAAGAAAGCACTCACTGGTCTTCAGATAACTTATCCAAATAGAATTTATTAGTGACGTTTCGGGACAAATAGCGTCCCTTCCTCTGACCAACAGAAACTACAAACAAACAAACTAATAAAGGCCTGTTAAACCCTCCCCTAGAGAGGCCACCAATGAATGGAGGCCGTGTGCAAACACCTCAGGACTGTACCAATCGACAGAAAAATGTGCTATAGAATAAATATCTAATATCAAATCTAAAACTCGTGTGGCAAGTGTATATCAATCATAAATATATGACTAAGTGAACAATAGTGTATCAAACTATAAGTGTACAAAAATTACATATGTATCCCTCACATATAGTCCATAAAAATATATCCCTGGCAAAGTGGGAGCCCACAAATGGAACGTTCCAAATTCAGGAGACACACGCCCTCATGGGAGTAAATAATACAAAACAAAACCGGTATTGGATCTGAGCGATCAAATTAATAAATCAATCACCTAAATAAATATAACTAAAACAAATGTGGAGCAAATACAGGGAGTGCAGAATTATTAGGCAAATGAGTATTTTGACCACATCATCCTCTTTATGCATGTTGTCTTACTCCAAGCTGTATAGGCTCGAAAGTCTACTACCAATTAAGCATATTAGGTGATGTGCATCTCTGTAATGAGAAGGGATGTGGTCTAATGACATCAACACCCTATATCAGGTGTGCATAATTATTAGGCAACTTCCTTTCCTTTGGCAAAATGGGTCAAAAGAAGGACTTGACAGGCTCAGAAAAGTCAAAAATAGTGAGATATCTTGCAGAGGGATGCAGCACTCTTAAAATTGCAAAGCTTCTGAAGCGTGATCATCGAACAATCAAGCGTTTCATTCAAAATAGTCAACAGGGTCGCAAGAAGCGTGTGGAAAAACCAAGGCGCAAAATAACTGCCCATGAACTGAGAAAAGTCAAGCTTGCAGCTGCCAAGATGCCACTTGCCACCAGTTTGGCCATATTTCAGAGCTGCAACATCACTGGAGTGCCCAAAAGCACAAGGTGTGCAATACTCAGAGACATGGCCAAGGTAAGAAAGGTTGAAAGACGACCACCACTGAACAAGACACACAAGCTGAAACGTCAAGACTGGGCCAAGAAATATCTCAAGACTGATTTTTCTAAGGTTTTATGGACTGATGAAATGAGAGTGAGTCTTGATGGGCCAGATGGATGGGCCCGTGGCTGGATTGGTAAAGGGCAGAGAGCTCCAGTCCGACTCAGACGCCAGCAAGGTGGAGGTGGAGTACTGGTTTGGGCTGGTATCATCAAAGATGAGCTTGTGGGGCCTTTTCGGGTTGAGGATGGAGTCAAGCTCAACTCCCAGTCCTACTGCCAGTTTCTGGAAGACACCTTCTTCAAGCAGTGGTACAGGAAGAAGTCTGCATCCTTCAAGAAAAACATGATTTTCATGCAGGACAATGCTCCATCACACGCGTCCAAGTACTCCACAGCGTGGCTGGCAAGAAAGGGTATAAAAGAAGAAAATCTAATGACATGGCCTCCTTGTTCACCTGATCTGAACCCCATTGAGAGCCTGTGGTCCATCATCAAATGTGAGATTTACAAGGAGGGAAAACAGTACACCTCTCTGAACAGTGTCTGGGAGGCTGTGGTTGCTGCTGCACGCAATGTTGATGGTGAACAGATCAAAACACTGACAGAATCCATGGATGGCAGGCTTTTGAGTGTCCTTGCAAAGAAAGGTGGCTATATTGGTCACTGATTTGTTTTTGTTTTGTTTTTGAATGTCAGAAATGTATATTTGTGAATGTTGAGATGTTATATTGGTTTCACTGGTAAAAATAAATAATTGAAATGGGTATATATTTGTTTTTTGTTAAGTTGCCTAATAATTATGCACAGTAATAGTCACCTGCACACACAGATATCCCCCTAAAATAGCTATAACTAAAAACAAACTAAAAACTACTTCCAAAACTATTCAGCTTTGATATTCATGAGTTTTTTGGGTTCATTGAGAACATGGTTGTTGTTCAATAATAAAATTAATCCTCAAAAATACAACTTGCCTAATAATTCTGCACTCCCTGTACATCCCTAGTCTGCGGCGCAAAACTGTCTCTATCACGGCCAAGACCTATCTATACTTGCATGATCTGACAGTTCACAGAGCCGTTCGCAGTGAAGTTCAGCCACTCCTACCTAACTCCCATTGATTGGGTGCCAAAACAACAACAAACCCCTGATAGGCTCACAGCGGTAGTGGGAGTGCGCTGATAAACTCACCATGCTAATCGCAATGACAGATAACCTATAGCACACAAATACTGTGCGGGCATACTAGTGTCCCCTCCATACCCTCGATAACGGAAATATGCCAACCGTTTCAGCCACAACAAAAGAGATAAAAGTCTACACCTAACCCAAAAAAATACTTAAAGAAAGAGACCGCTATCTGCATAATCGGGCCGATCGCAATGACCCTCAGTCACATCCAGATTTTCCAGCGAAGTAACCACAGGCATTAGAATGTCTCAATCGCCGTGACAACCTACCTGCGCTTGTATGATCTGACAATATGCAGAGCCGGTCACAGTGAAGTTCAGCCCCACCCACGACATCTCATTGGTTGGGGACCAAACAACAACAAATCACTGATAGGCTCACAGCGGTAATGGGAGTGCACTAGTTTGCTCTCCATACATATCGCAATAACACACAACCTCCTCACGCTATGAAGACCCATCAGATCCGTATGTGATCATGTATATTCACCCAAGTCAGCTATGTATATCATACATCTTTTTATTATAGCACACAAAGTATGGGCGGGCATCAAAAACTTCTTTCTTCTTCTTCCTTTTTTCCTTTCTTTTCTTTCCCCCTTTTTTTCATTTCTTTATTATTTTTTTCCTTTTTATTCATCTTCTTACATCAGTCTAACATTGACCTTGGACTGTTTGTCCATAAGAACTGTTGAAATGTGTTTTACATTATATTGATTTGTATAGGACCAATTGTTTTTAATTTTTGGCTCTACTTTGGGGTCATTTTATATGATTATCTATGTTTATTGTTATATTGTTGTTTTGTGTGCACACATCACTATTTCACAATAACTATTTGCTTATTTTGTCCTGACTCTATTTTCGCCTGGCGGTGGTTGAGCCCCTATGGTGTGTTGGTGAGTTTTTATAATTGGGGGCTATCCAAATTGTTTACGATGGATATTATGCCCTCTATGTTCGGTACTGACACGGTATTGATAGAAAATATGTTGTTGTGATCCTGTGGATTGGGGTGGGTACCTCCTGTTCGATTGGTGTATGTTATGCTATAGCACAACAATAGTTAAATTTTTATTTATATTTCACTTTGTTTGGTTTCTCACATTGTGAATGAAGGATATAATTGATTGTGTATTTATAGATGCGTCCAACGACAGTGATATGTAGGTTAGTGGTATGTAGGTCTGTGATGCCTACAGCAACGCG
This sequence comes from Bombina bombina, assembly GCF_027579735.1. Lineage (NCBI taxonomy): Eukaryota > Metazoa > Chordata > Amphibia > Anura > Bombinatoridae > Bombina > Bombina bombina. Next base: position 553,301,979 of record NC_069500.1, read on the forward strand.
TGAATGGAGACACGATGCTACTTAGAGTTTGACTATAGATTTGATGATTTAACTATTAGATTAATGATTTTGGGAACAATATTGCACACATGTCGCCCTATGGTTTTTCAGAGATAGATGGGCATTGGTTGTTTAATTTTTTTATGATTTTTTTTTTATGATTGCTTAAGCCTATCGGTAGTTGGTTTCAGATAGGAGTAGGTGTGACTGGGTGTCATTCTAAGCATGTCATGAATACCCTATGATATTAATATGTAAATAGTGGTTATGCAGCTCCTTTTCATTTATGTTTTCACATTTTTATTTTTATATAATCTTTGATAATCTTTATGTTTATTATTATTATATTTATCTTTGCAGGGGTGGCTGTTGTGGCAGAAACAGTTGGCACATTGAACTGGATAATTTTGTGTTTTTGTATTGAGATGACATTAGTTTTTGATGCCCGCCCATACTTTGTGTGCTATAATAAAAAGATGTATGATATACATAGCTGACTTGGGTGAATATACATGATCACATACGGATCTGATGGGTCTTCATAGCGTGAGGAGGTTGTGTGTTATTGCAATATGTATGGAGAGCACACTAGTGCACTCCCATTACCGCTGTGAGCCTATCAGTGATTTGTTGTTGTTTGGTCCCCAACCAATGAGATGTCGGTGGGTGGGGCTGAACTTCACTGTGACCGGCTCTGCATATTGTCAGATCATACAAGCGCAGGTAGGTTGTCACGGCGATTGAGACATTCTAATGCCTGTGGTTACTTCGCTGGAAAATCCGGATGTGACTGAGGGTCATTGCGATCGGCCCGATTATGCAGATAGCGGTCTCTTTCTTTAAGTATTTTTTTGGGTTAGGTGTAGACTTTTATCTCTTTTGTTGTGGCTGAAACGGTTGGCATATTTCCGTTATCGAGGGTATGGAGGGGACACTAGTATGCCCGCACAGTATTTGTGTGCTATAGGTTATCTGTCATTGCGATTAGCATGGTGAGTTTATCAGCGCACTCCCACTACCGCTGTGAGCCTATCAGGGGTTTGTTGTTGTTTCGGCACCCAATCAATGGGAGTTAGGTAGGAGTGGCTGAACTTCACTGTGAAAGGCTCTGTGAACTGTCAGATCATGCAAGTATAGATAGGTCTTGGCCGTGATAGAGACAGTTTTGCGCCGCAGACTAGGGATGTATTTGCTCCACATTTGTTTTAGTTATATTTATTTAGGTGATTGATTTATTAATTTGATCGCTCAGATCCAATACCGGTTTTGTTTTGTATTATTTACTCCCATGAGGGCGTGTGTCTCCTGAATTTGGAACGTTCCATTTGTGGGCTCCCACTTTGCCAGGGATATATTTTTATGGACTATATGTGAGGGATACATATGTAATTTTTGTACACTTATAGTTTGATACACTATTGTTCACTTAGTCATATATTTATGATTGATATACACTTGCCACACGAGTTTTAGATTTGATATTAGATATTTATTCTATAGCACATTTTTCTGTCGATTGGTACAGTCCTGAGGTGTTTGCACACGGCCTCCATTCATTGGTGGCCTCTCTAGGGGAGGGTTTAACAGGCCTTTATTAGTTTGTTTGTTTGTAGTTTCTGTTGGTCAGAGGAAGGGACGCTATTTGTCCCGAAACGTCACTAATAAATTCTATTTGGATAAGTTATCTGAAGACCAGTGAGTGCTTTCTTTGATTTTGCTGATGAATTTCCCTACAGAGCACCCTGGCAGCTGATGGTATTTGGTGAGAGTGCATATACCCCCTCTTGTTCTTGGCTATATATATATATATATATATATATATATATATATATATATATATATATATATATATATATATATATATATATACATATAAATTTTTTGTAAAATTCCATTTTTATGGGCTAATAACAATACCCATTTTGGATATTTTTTTGCAGTGTGGCCACACAAGCACAATCCTTTCTGTACAGGGCACATGCTCCAGCCCCCATGGTGACGTCACCGCTTGTGTGAATACGGACATGCTCTTAATAAAAAGCTTGTCCGTGTTCAGCAGGTAGATCTTGTTTTATTTTCACTGCTGATGCACGCTTGTAGTAGCGGTTCGTCATCATCTGACCTGCCTTCAAGATATTATTATGGCCGGTCAGATGATGGCGAACCGCTACTACAGGTCAGATGATGACGAACCGCTACTAGTGGGGGATAAAAAGAGTAGCCTCAGCGGGCAACAGGGGCAGCATGGAGCTGCTGTGTTACGAGGTGGACACTGTCCGCTGGGCTCAGACTGACCCAGCTCTGCTCTTTGATGACCGAGTCCTTTAAAATCTGCTTACCTTGGAGGAGCGCTATTTACCCCGTGCTCTTACTTTAAGTGTGTCCAGAAGGACATCCAGCACTTCATGAGGAGGGTGGTGGCTACTTGGAGGTTGGTGGATTAGATAAATCTGTATAAATGTGATGGAGGCCCCTCACTATATCTGACAAGCGTGCACAGGCACCATTGACTTAGAGGGCGCGCACCTCTGACAATTGCGCATGCCTTTTGCAAAAAGAAACTACTTAGAATAAAATTAACTTAAAGAATTTGAGGTGGGGTAAGAGAGCTTGGAAGTACAGCCCTTTTATTTGAATGTCCCAGGGTCGTCTAGCTGCAAAGCAAAGAAACACATTAAAAAGGTAAAAATATTACATATTTTAAAACAAAATATTATTCACTGTTCGTTTATCATTTACTTGATACTGCACTATTACTGATAATGAGTGCTTTTTCATTGAGTGTACTGTTCCTTTAATGCGAATTTCAAATGAGTAGTCCTTTTTTTTTATTACATTTTATTTATATTAGCAAAGCTACTTCCTTTTCCCCTGCCATTGTATCATGTGACTGCCATCAGCCAATCGAAAGCAAGTTCTATCTGAATCATGATATTTTAATTTTGACTTTGTGAACCATTTTACTATTTCATATTTTCTTGCCAGATGTATTCACAAGCTGCCATTCTCCACCAGTAGAACTTTAGGAAATATCCCTATCTGCTATTGAAAAGGGAATATCAGTTGTTGACTAACATACATTTCCTTTTAGTTTAAATTTGTATTTTAAAATGTTTTATTTTTAATGTAAAACGCATCTAATTGCTTCTGTTTCATAGGCATCACAACATCAATTTAGCAATTAGTAGTAACAAAACAAACAAAACACTTAGCTAAGGTTAGTAAGAGCTGTTGGTTTTTCTCTCTCCTATGTTTGTGTTTTTTAATATTGGTACACGGTCTCTTTGTGATTTAAATGTATGTACTTTTCAGCTGGAAACCCACATGTGAAATCAAACCTCATTACTGGAAGCATCAAAAGTATGTGGAGGGCAATGATGAGTCCAGCTTTTGATTTTCAAGGAGATCCTGCTCAGCAAGGTGGGGCTGTAATTGTGGGCCCAGGTATGTGCAGCACACATAGATAAATATACACATATATACATAGAAGGCTTGTGAATCTGTTCCAGTACAGTCCCTATTTAGAATTTAAACTATACTCCTTTCAGTCTACACCTTAGTCATCTTAAAGTTTTACCTTAGATTAAACTGCAAATAGCCTCCTGCACCTTTTCTATATCATGCAGTAGGAATGCTAAAAATGTTATTTTAAAATTAATATTGTTTCTGGCCACTTTGAAATGTCTGCCAAGCTCCGCTCACTGATGACATCACGATCTGGGCTGCATCTAGGCCAGTGGTTCTTAAACTAAGTGACCTCAAGCACCGGGTAATTTTAGCCGGAAATGTCCAGGGGCCTGTAGTATATGTATATATATATATGTGTGTGTGTGTATATATATATATATATATATATATATATATATATATATATACCGTATATATATATTTATATATGTATGTCTATGTATATATATATATATTATAATGCATTAGTGTAAGTGGGGGAAGAAAATATATACATTCATTTATGTCAGTGGGCTGCTATCACTTAACTGCAGTGTCGAGGTCCTTTCCCACGCTGTTCCCCCTCTGAACTGCCACTACTGTGCTGTCACAGCTCGCAGTGGGGGCTTTTAGGTTGTGGCCCACCAGGAGGGCTATCAAAGCCCAGTACTGGGCCATGGCCAGGCTGTTGAGAAACCAGGATCTAGGCACTCTGCTTAATAGCATTGACAGTCTGTTGAATCCAACTAGTGAGTCTTTTGTGATTGGACTTGATTGTCCCTTTTAAGCGACATTCTGGTCATAACTGAAATGCACCTTTTGGATACAGACTATATAGATATGCTATATACATATATTGGCAAAAATGCTTCTAGTAAAAAAGTAATCTCTGTTTTAGTGTTAGCATTTTTTCTCTGCACGTGCATGTGAAGCATAGCTAGATATTTTCAGTACTGCAGCATTTTAAATACTGCAGCTGCTCAGTCAGTGGGGCTTGTCACATGTCAGCAATTAACAAATTGAGTCATTACCAGATGGTACAAGCACCTTAGGCTCTCTGAGCAAGTGCTGTGTTTAAAATGCTGGTGCACGGTGCATACTTAAATACACATTTGCAACAGCTATTGTTTTAATTAGAAAGATTTTCGATAATACATGTATATTCAAGAATGTTTTTATTAAAAACTGAAATGCATCCATGTAGATTCCAATTTTGGCTGGAATGTCCCTTTAAGAGTGCTAAAGACACATGCATGCTCCTGAGTATACCTAGGTTTACTCTTTAACAAAAAAAAAACAAGACATTGATGCAAATTTTATAATAGAAGCATTTTCTTTTTCTTTTCTACGTCTGTGTTTTTATAGGCCAATTAGCAAATGGTATAGCAGGTCTCAAACCAAATGAATTTGCTACTCTGCAGCGTTTCTTCTCCTCTTAGGGACATTCAGTTTCAGTAGAAATGTGCTGCCTGCATTACAGAAGAGATAGCTCTCATGTGAAGAACTTTTGAAAATAACTCATATGAATAAACACATCAATAAATCACTGTGGGTGGAGGTATCCTACAGTAGGATGCTGCTGGGACAGCATAATCTAATTAAGTTTATTAGACATTATTTTTTAATTTACTCAAAGCACAATTTATTTTGTACCATATATCTTTATCATAGATTATTGGCAACAACTCCTTTCTTCTTATATTGTATCAAGATCTATCTCATTACATAAATCATTGTTCCAATCTGGACACTCATTTAGATAAATGAGAACCTCTGCCTGGCTTTCTGTGGTATAATTTTGCAATTTTGTTACATTCAGTTTGATATATTGACCATATGCATTCAAACAGTAATACATCATTTTAATAGATATACAAAACCTAAAAAAGTTTTGTAATTTACTGTGTATTCTTTACTATTAAATAATTATCATTACCCTTTATAATTTTGAGTAATACATAGCTAGTTGTTTATTTATTCTCGTTGGTAGTTACCTTACTTTCTAGACAGCAGCTTAAAGGTATATGAAACCCAAAATGTTTCTTTCATGATTCATATAGAGCAGGGTTCTTCAAACCACGGGTCGGGACCTATTACTGGGTCGCAACGCTATGTTTACTGGGTCGCGACTTGTGTGTGTCTGTTATATGAGATTGTGTGTTATATGATTGTGTATGGTGTGTGTTATATGATTGTGTATGGTGTGTGTGTGTTGTATGAGAGTGTGTGGGGCCGAATTATCAATGTCCGCCACACATCGATAAATGCCGACAGCATACGCTGTCGGCATTTATCATTGCACAAGCATTTCACTAGAAATGCTTGTGCAATGCCGCCCCCTGCACATTCGCAGCCAATCGGCCGCTAGCAGGTGGTGTTAATCAATGGATCGCATGCGATCGGGCGGATTGCTGTCCGCCGCCTCAGAGGTGGCAATCGAGTTAAGGCTTGCGTGAAAACGGGTGAATACCGGGCTTAATACATCGGTCCCTGTGTGTTGAATGAGAGTGTATTTGGTGTGTGTGTTGTATGAGAGAGTGTGTGTATGTTATTACCTTTTACAAAACTTTCAGTTCTGACTACAATCAGGAATAAAGTACGTTGTATTGTAGAGAATACAATTTTAAACAACTTTCCAGTTTAGATCTATTATCAAATTTGCTTCATTCTCTTGGTATCCTTTGTTGAAGGAGTAGCATGCATTGTTGCGTCTGAGCCTACCTAGGAATGGTTTTCAACAAAGGATATTAAAAGAACAAAGCAAATCAAAATTCCTAATGGAAGTGAAATGGATTTTAAATTTATTGCATGTTCTATCTGAATCATGAAACTATAGTTTTGTCAATTCATCTCATGTTTATTACAGAGCTATACTCTATCATAACCTACTGTCATAAATGTTTATCATACTTGAAGCAAGATCATACCTTTCTGGAGTGTCACAATCAAAATATCACAGTATATAGAATGTCACTATTATTTCAGTGACATGCTAAATGATGCCTAATGGGGTTATGTTATATTTAACCCCGTATCTATTATGGGGCATGCTTATATTGGTAGGAAACAGTTTAAGGGATAGTAAACACCAAAAATGTTATTATTTTAAAAGATAGATAATCTTTTTAGTACCCATTCCCCAGTTTTGCATAACTAACACTGTTATAGAAATATACTTTTTACCTCTGTAATTACCTTGTATCTACAGGTGAAACTCGAAAAATTAGAATATCGTGCAAAAGTTAATTTATTTCACTAATGCAACTTAAAAGGTGAAACTAATATATGAGACTAATTACATGCAATGCAAGATAGTTCAAGCCGTGATTTGTCATAATTGTGATGATTATGGTTTACAGCTCATGAAAACCCCAAATCCACAATCTCAGAAAATTAGAATATTGTGAAAAGGTGCAATATTCTAGGCTCAAAGTGTCCCACTCTAATCAGCTAATTAAGCCATAACACCTGCAAAGGGTTCCTGAGCCTTTAAATGGTCTCTCAGTCTGGTTTAGTAGGAAACACAATCATGGGAAAGACTGCTGACCTGACAGTTGTACAGAAAACCATCATTGACACCCTCCATAAGGAGGGAAAGCCTCAAAAGGTCATTGCAAAAGAAGTTGTATGTTCCCAAAGTTCTGTATCAAAGCACATTAATAGAAAGTTATGTGGAAGGGAAAAGTGTGGAAGAAAAAGGTGCACAAGCAGCAGGGATGACCGCAGCCTGGAGAGGATTGTCCGGAAAAGGCCATTCGAAAGTGTTGGGGACTTTCACAAGGAGTGGACTGAGGCTGAAGTCTGTGCATCAAGAGCTACCATACACAGACAGATCCTGGGCTTCAAATGTCGTATTCCTCTTGTCAAGCCACTCCTGAACAACAAACAACGTCAGAAGCGTCTTACCTGGGCTAAAGAAAAACAGACATGGTCTGTTGCATCAAGAGCCACCATACACAGACAGATCCTGGGCTTCAAATGTCGTATTCCTCTTGTCAAGCCACTCCTGAACAACAAACAACGTCAGAAGCGTCTTACCTGGGCTAAAGAAAAACAGACATGGTCTGTTGCTCAGTGGTCCAAAGTCCTCTTTTCTGATGAGAGCAAATTTTGCATCTCATTTGGAAACCAAGGACCCAGAGTATGGAGGAAGAGTATGGAGAGGCAGACACTGCAAGATGCTTGAAGTCCAGTGTGAAGTTTCCACAGTCTGTGTTTATATGGGGAGCCATGTCATCTGCTGGTGTTGGTCCACTGTGCTTCATTAAGTCCCTGGTGTTACAAACTGCTATTTGTAACTGGCCCTTTAAATGGAAAATTGCCCTGCTTCCCTGGATTGTGGAGAAGCCTATTTGCCAGCCTCCTTCCTCATGACTATGGCCCCTGGAAGATTGTGCCCCTGAAAACGTATTAACTTTTATTGGGTGTGTATGGCCCTTTAAGAACCGTCTGGGGACATATTGTGACTTTGGTGAACAATGCCCCTTTAAGACTATGTCCCCAGACCTGTAAAATAACTTGTCCCTGGCTTTCTCCCACTTGGTTCAGTAAATAGGGCTTACTGAACCAAGTACCACACAGGCAGACCACCCAGAAGTTAAAGTGTTGTTACAAAAGCATTAGTTTTCATTGTGTACCATTAAGTGCTATGTGACAGACCCTTCGGTCAGAACTGAAGGAGTTAACTTTGTTCGGCTTCAAGAAGCTATTTTCTAAATACAAGTTTGTTGGCATCAGCTCTAATTAAAGTTAGTGATAAACATTCCCATTGTCTAATCACCTCCAGAGTCAGACTGCTAGTTGATAAGATGGACTGCATTGTTTTCTTGTGTGTAACTTGTTATCTGCTGAAGTAATGTAATTCTATTGTGGCCTGTCAAAGGGCGTTGTCTCTCTATCTAAATGTACCAAATGTGTGATTGGGGATTTTATGCCTCCCCCTGAGAGTGTCCTTTTTGCATGTAACCTCAATAAAAACCAGGCTGGGTGTTTCAGCACCTCAGACCTCTTCTGACCCTCTAACTTGCAGCCTTGACTCATGTTTGTAGGGGACAGCTATAATCACTACAGGGATTGCTATGCTCTTCATACTCCCTTAGCTACTGAGCTCTTGTAAGAGCTCTTGTTCCTGATCCTGCTTCGCTCTACAGAAGGAAGAGGTTCACCTACTGGAGCCTGGTCGTAGGTCCAGGGCGCAGAGCAGACGGCGAGATACCAGCCCAGCAGCGGTGGTTCGTAGAGTCTGCATTACTTATGGTGGCTACGCAGTAGTTATGGTGTCTGCGGTGCTGATGATCCTTTGGTGAGCGCTAGGAGCATCCTTTTCTACGGTCCAACTTCCAGCCAGCTTGGAGGCAACCGTAACACCTGGTCAACGCAGCCGTCTAACAGGAGATTTTGGAGCACCTCATGCTTCCTTCCACAGACGAGCTCTATGGGGATGCTGACTTCATTTTCCAGCAGGACTTGGCTCCTGCCCACACTGTTAAAAGCACCAAAACTTGGTTAAATGACCGTGGGATTACTGTGCTTGATTGGCCAGCAAACTTGCCTGACCTGAACCCAATAGAGAATCTTTAGGGCATTGCCAAGAGAAAGATGAGAGACATGAGACCGAACAATGCAGAAGAGCTGAAGGCTGCTATTGAAGCATCCTGGCCTTCCATAACACCTCAGCAGTGTTACAGGCTGATAGCTTCCATGCCACACCGCATTGAGGCAGTAATTGCTGCAAAAGGGGCCCAAACCAAGTACTGAGTACATACAGTATGCATGCTTATACTTTTCAGAGGTCCGATATTGTTCTTTGTACAATCCTTGTTTTATTGATTGCATGTAATATTCTAATTTTCTGAGATTGTGGATTTGGGGTTTTCATGAGCTGTAAGCCATAATCATCACAATTATGACAAATCACGGCTTGAACTATCTTGCTTTGCATGTAATGAGTCTATCTCATATATTAGTTTCACCTTTTAAGTTGCATTAGTGAAATGAATTAACTTTTGCACGATATTCTAATTTTTCGCGTTTCACCTGTAAGCTTCTGCTGACTTCCCACTTATTTCAGATCATTTGACAGACTTACATTTCTGGCAATTAGTGCAGACTCTTAAATTTCACGTGCGTGAGCACAATATTATCTATATGGAACACATGAACTAACAGCCTCTAGCTGTGAAAAACTGTCAGATGCATTCAGCTAAGTGACAGCCTTCAACGGCATAGAAATTAGCATATGATCCTACCTAGGTTTAGCTTTTAACTAAGAATAACAAGAGAACAAAGCAAATTTGATGATAAAAGAAAATTAGAAAGTTGCTTAAAATTACATGTCCTATCTAAATCATGAAAGTTTAATTTGGACTTTACTATTCCTTTAACAATGGGGTTTGACAATGTAATCAACAATATTTGTGTTGTGTACTGATTTCTTCTTAGGCTGTTACTTCAGTGCATTTGGTCTCTTAGTGGGGTATAAAGTATTTTTATACATGGCATATTTCAGCAAATAAGTAAAATAATCTGCATACACGAGAATTGCTTATAAAACATTTAACAGTCATTTTCATTGTACAATTTACAAGGTTTTTCAACTCAAAAACAGTTCAGGGATACAACTCTTGAAAAGCTTGGTAGAATTCAGTGATTAAACACACAGGCAAAGTCTTGCTTGGAAGTCTCAAACATTGCAGCTACTGAGCAGAACACATCTAGTTAACTACTCCAAGCAGGACTTTACCATTGTGTTTAACCACTTTGAAAGAGTTAAACACAGTGATCTTTGGTCAGTGTAGCAAAAATTACATTATTTAATTAATTAGAGATTTGTACCTTTTGCATTAGCATTTCATATTAATTATGAACAGATGTAACCGGTACTCTGACCTGGGTAACATAAGATTTCACCATATTGCCTTTCTTTGGGAGCAGTGCAAGCACAATTGTCAGAAGTATTTTAGAGCAGAAGCAGGCAAAGATAATGAACGTGCATAAAAGTATTGTTTTACTTAGATTAAACATGTTAAGGACATTTCAATTTTAAGTTTAATTTCTCTTTAAATCTCTCATTTCAGGTAACAAAGTCCACTTTTTGCACCGCGACATGAACAGACTTGATCAAGCGTCAATCACTTCTCTTCTACAACACGCAGGAGTGCAACCAGTTCATTTTGGTTCTAAGCCTAAAATATTAGAAGTATAAAGAATTCATATTTTTGTAGCTAGTTCATGTTATGTCACTGAATGCAAAAAAAGCCTGAATTTATATATTTCTAGAAATCCATTTCTATTTTTTTTTTTAATATATATATATATATATATATATTTACCTTTTTTCTACAGACCATTATAGTACTGATCTTGAATGCAATCCATAATTGTATGAAACTTTTTATGCCTGTGTATAAAAATATTTTAACAAAAAAAATATAATGGCAGCAGTTCTGGTTTTATTTGTGCATACTATGAGCAGCAAGCAAATGAGTCCCAAAGGAATGAATGAAAAAGCTGTCCTTTATTATTCTGCTGAGTCTTTACTTATTTTTTATTTATTATTTTTATTCTTAAACACCATGACTGCAAAGTTTAAAAAATATACAGTGTCTTCTTACTTGCAATTCTCAAGACAAATACATATCCACTGTTTAAAGCAGCATTATACAGTGGGCACTTTATTTTACTTTACATGTGTCTTTTCTTACTATAAATATTTAGGTTTATCACTGGAAGTGACCATTATGTTTATTATAATTGCACACAGCAACTCTTCAGCCAAATAATATTCTGATGTTCTCGCCCTTGCCTCTTTCATTCTCTCTTTATGTTAAAGGGACATTATACACTAGATTTTTCTTTGCATAAATGTTTTGTAGATGATCCATTTATATAGCCTATACAGCTTTTAATTTTTTATTTTAAATAACATTGCGCTGATTTTAAGACTCTTAACCAAGCCCCAAAGTTTTAGGAGTATACTGATGTCTACCCAGCTTGCTCCTGTTTGTGTAAAGAGTTTTTTCATATGCAGAGGGGAGGGGGAGGGTCTGTTTTTCTTTATAAATGGAAAGAGTCCACAGCTGCATTCATTACTTTTGGGAATTCAGAACCTGGCCACCAGGAGGAGGCAGACACCTCAGCCAAAGGCTTAAATACTCCTCCCACTCCCCTCATCCCCCAGTCAATCTTTGCCTTTCGTCTCAGGAGGTTGGCAGAGAAGTGTCAGTAGTTTTCGATAGTCTCTTATGGAGGGTAGTACTTTTCGGCATGGGACTGGAGTTTTAAGTAGTCCTGTTAGCCTCTCAGTGAGAGCATGGGTTTAAGTTAGAGTCCGGAGATGCAAGAAGAGTCTCTCTGCGAAACCATCCCAACTCATATTAACAGCTCCACAAGCATTCAGCGTTGACGAGTTTCGCTGCCTGCTTTTTTCTCTCAAGTCCATGGCAGAAGCAACGCTACTATCTGTCACACTTAAAGGGCCGTGTTCCTGTTCCATGGCGTAGATTCCGGTAAGATAGTTTCATTTTACTTTCATCATGGATGCATTGTAATTACAACTGTTTATCTGAGAGGGGCTGCAACCTTTTCGGGGATAACTTTAACATAGGGTCTCAGTGAGGCTTTTTGTATCTAGGAATCAAGGGTTAATATCTCCTGATGGGGGTTATTGAACAGGGGGGTTTATAATCATGTTTGTTATGTGATTCTGTCTGCTACTGTGTAGTGCTGCTTCGGCTCATGGTTATTTTGGAACATAACGGCCTATGTCTAGTGACGCTGCCTTTACGGTCAGGCACGCTTTTGCATGGACTGCGCAATTTACCTTGTGACTCCATTTCCACATTCCTGACCATGTGGTGATGGAGAAATCCTGGTCCGCTGGTGTCTGGTTCTATGGAGGTGGCGAGTGCCCCAGTCATTGGGGGTGTAAGGTGCCATTTAGATTTTTATTAAGTGTTCCAGTTATGGAGGATTCTGATTTTTTTTTTTGAGATTGATGTCTCTGATTCAGACTCTACTTCTTGCGAAGAATATGAATTGGCCCGGGTGATACATGCCCATAAGTTATGTTCCGAATGCCATTTTAGAGTGCTCTGTACCTCGGGATCAGGGAATCAGGTGCCCATTGAGCCATCCGCCTCTGGGGATTCTATTTCACACAAGTTGAGTTCCCTACCACCAACTCTTACTACGCATGCAGGTAACCCAAACACTACTTATCCTTCTATGGAGTGTGGCCTGTTCCCACCGGAGGTTACGACATTATTCCACATGGCCATATCTTTGGCGCTAGAGCATCTGCCCCTCCCGGGAGTGTGCTTACGATATTGTCCATGTTCAGTTAACCGGGGCTCGTCAGGGGAGGGATCGCCTGGTCCAGTTTAGCCCTCCGGGGGAGTGACTGCCCCTGAGGCCTCAGGGGGTCAACCTTCGGGGCCGGTGTTTTCTTTTGTTCCGGCGGAGGTATGTTGCGCCTTTCATTATAGACTGGTGCGCCTTCGTGTTCTACTAAGGCAGGTTTTTGGCATTGCTGGAGGATCCCACTCTTAATGGGTCTGGGGATTCTCAGTCTTAATCTTCGACTGGCTTGCATGCATAGACATAAGGGGATGAAGTAATCTTATAGTCTTTGTTATTTATGTATCCTTTTCCAGTTCTGAGCTTGGAAATCTCGGACCCCTGTTGGGCTGGTCCTGCGGGTCTGTCCGTTCTTCCTGGGCGATAACCTACGGGTTGCCTTATCTTTTATTTTCATCCGGTGAGGATGATTTTTATTTAGCCTAAAGCTCATGTTGTGGTGTGATGTTTCCTTCGGGAAATTTCTACTCTTGAATTGATACTCACAATTTTGTTGTCACCCTGTTTATAAGAGTCTGTCTGACTGTTCTTTTTTCCTCCATCGGGGGAGACTCTATGTGGCCTTGACAGTGCTGGGGCCCTTGGTTTCCGACTGGTCCAGACTGGGTACAAATTATTCTGTCTTTGAGGCCTAGTTCAGACACGTGGCGCCTTTTTATGTCTGGTTGGTCCGCTGAGGGCACCTAGTGATCACAATGTGATTTGTGTTGTTTTCTTGTTTTATTTTACAAGCTTACACTTGCATCCTGAGCGGACTTGAGGGTCCGTGGTTGCTTAGGGTCATGGGGGATTGATTCAGTCCTCATTCGCCTTTCAATCTAGTTGGCCGGGACTCCATTGAGATCCACAGCGACATGCTCAGTCATTTCCGATTTTTTCCGGGAACTAGAGTGTTCCTTCCCGTTGTGGGTTGGAGGATTTAGGTCCTTCATACCACCGTTCGTATGGATTTGCCTTTCATGGTCTCTTTGTAAGTGTCCTTTTAGTTTTTTAGTTTTTTGGCCCATAGACAGGTATACCAAACCCGCGCAGTTTGGTATCCAATATACAGCGTAAGGACTTACGTGGCGAAAATGGAGAAATCTTACTCCATTTTCACCTCGCCACAAATTGCAGGCGTAGTAAGCCTTACGCTGAGTATTGGAGCCCGTAACTCCCTAAACTGCCTGCAAAATAAAACACCTACCACACCTAACGCATGCGCAATGTCTATCTACCTGTCAACCGCAATCCCCCGCGGCAATCCCTAATAAAGTGTTTAACCCCTAAACCGCCGCTCCCGGACCCCGCCGCCACCTACATTAAATGTCTAACCCCCTAATGTGATCCCCCTACACCGCCGCCACCTATATTAAAATTATTAACCCCTAATCTAATCCCCCTACACCGCCGCCACCTATATTAAAATTATTACCCCCTAATGTGAGCCCCTACCCCGCCGCCACCTACATTAAACTGATAACCCCCTAATGTGATCCCCTACACCACCGCCACCTACATTAAAGTGATAACCCCCTAATGTGAGCCCCCTACACCACCGCCACCTATATTAAAGTGATAACCCCTAATGTGAGCCCCTACCCCGCCGCCACCTACATTAAAGTGATAACCTCCTAATGTGACCCCCCTAGACCGCTGCCACCTATATTAAAGTGATAACCCCCTAATGTGAGCCCCCTACACCGCCGCCACCTACATTAAAGTGATAACCCCCTAATGTGAGCCCCCTACCCCGCCGCCACCTATATTAAAATTATTAACCCCTAATCTAATCCCCCTACACCGCCGCCACCTATATTAAATTTATTAACCCCTAATCTAATCCCCCTACACCGCCGCCACCTATATTAAATATATTAACCACTAAACCTAAGTCTAACCCGAAGACCCCCTAACGTAATTATTATTAAAATAAATCTAAATAATATCAATAATATTAACTAATTTATTCCTATTTAAATCTAAATACTTACCTATAAAATAAACCCTAAGATAGCTACAATATAATTAATAATTACATTATAGCTATTTTAGGGTTTATATTTATTTTACAGGTAACTTGGTATTTATTTTAACTAGGTACAATAGCTATTAAATAGTTAATAACTATTTAATAGCTACCTAGTTAAAATAATTACAAAATTACCTGTAAAATAAACTAACCTAAGTTACAAATACACTTACACTATCAATACATTAATTAAATAAACTACAATTATCTAAACTAAAATATAATTAATTACACTAAACTATATTACAAAAAAAAACACTAAATTACAAAAAATAAAAAAAGATTACAAGAAGTTTAAGGTAATTACACCTAATCTAAGCCCCCTAATAAAATAACAAAGCCCCCCAAAATAAAAAAAATGTCCCTACCCTAAACTAAATTACAAAAGTAATCAGCTCCTTTACCAGCCCTTAAAAGGGCCTTTTGTGGGGCATTGCCCCAAGGTAATCAGCTCTTTTACCTGTAAAAAAAAAGAACAACCCCCCCATTACAACCCACACACCCCTACTCTAAAACCCACCCTATACCCCCTTAAATAACCTAAGTTTAACCCCCAAGTGGTCCTTACCTGTCCTGAAAACTGGCGGAGAAGGTCCTGTTCCAGGCAGAGAAGTCTTCTTCCAGGTGGCAACCTCTTCTTCTTCCAGGAACCAGCCGGTGCGGAGCGGAGGAGTTGAAGACCGTCCTCTCTGGAACTGAAGACCGGCGATGCAGGAACTGAAGATCGGCGACGCTGGAACTGAAGACCGCGGAGCAATGGAGCGTGGAGGATCCTCTTCATACGATCGCCGCCGTACACTGAATAGGAATTCAAGGTACGCGATTAAAAATGGCGTCCCTTGAATTCCTATTGGCTGATTTGAGCCTTCAAATTCAAATCAGCCAATCGGATGAGAGCTACTTTAATTCTTTTGGCTGATTTGAATAGCCAATAGAATAAGAGCTACTGTAATTCTATTGGCTATTCTAATCAGCCAATAGAATTACAGCCAATAGAATTTTTTTTTTAACAGGTAAAAGAGCTGATTACTTTGGGGCAATGCCCCACAAAAGGCCCTTTTAAGGGCTGGTAATAGAGCTGATTACTTTTGTAGTTTAGGGTAGGGACTTTTTTTTATTTTGGGGGGCTTTGTTATTTTATTAGGGGGCTTAGATTAGGTGTAATTAGCTTAAAATTCTTGTAATCTTTTTTTATTTTTTGTAATTTAGTAATTTAGTGTTTGTTTTTGTAATATAGTTTAGTGTATTTAATTATATTTTAGTTAAGATAATTGTAGTTTATTTAATTAAGTGTGTAGGTGTATTTGTAACTTAGGTTAGGATTTATTTTACAGGTAATTTGGTAATTATTTTAATTAGGTAGCTATTAAATAGTTATTAACTATTTAATAGCTATTGTGCCTAGTTAAAATAAATACCAAGTTACCTGTAAAATAAATATAAACCCTAAAATAGCTACAATGTAATTATTAATTATATTGTAGCTATCTTAGGCCTAGATTTAGAGTTGGGCGTTAGCCGTCAAAACCAGCGTTAGAGGCTCCTAACGCTGGTTTTTACCGCCCGCTGGTATTTGGAGTCAGTCAGGAAAGGGTCTAACGCTCACTTTGCAGCCGCGACTTTTCCATACCGCAGATCCCCCTACGCCATTTGCGTATCCTATCTTTTCAATGGGATCTTTCTAACGCTGGTATTTAGAGTCTTGGCTGAAGTGAGCATTAGAACTCTACCGACAAAACTCCAGCCGCAGAAAAAAGCCAGGAGTTAAGAGCTTTCTGGGCTAACGCCGGTTCATAAAGCTCTTAACTACTGTGCTCTAAAGTACACTAACACCCATAAACTACCTATGTACCCCTAAACCAAGGTCCCCCCACATCGCCACCACTCTATTAAAAATTTTTAATCCCTAATCTGCCGCTCCGTACACCGCCGCAACCTACATTATCCCTATGTACCCCTAATCTGCTTCCCCTAACACAGCCGCCCCCTATATTATATTTATTAACCCCTAATCTGCCGCCCCCAGCGTCGCCTCCACCTACCTACAATTATTAACCCCTAATCTGCTGACCGGACCACACCGCTACTATAATAAATGTATTAACCCCTAAAGCTAAGTCTAACTCTAACCCTAACACCCCCCTAACTTAAATATAATTTAAATCTAACTAAATAAATTAACTATTATTAAATAAATTATTCCTATTTAAAGCTAAATACTTACCTGTAAAATAAACCCTAATATAGCTACAATATAAATTATAATTATATTGTAGCTATTTTAGGATTAATATTTATTTTACAGGCAACTTTGTATTTATATTAACCAGGTACAATAGCTATTAAATAGTTAATAACTATTTAATAGTTACCTAGTTAAAATAATTAAAAGAATTACCTGTAAAATAAATCCTAACCTAAGTTACAATTAGACCTAACACTACACTATCAATAAATTAATTAAATACAATACCTACAATTATCTACATACATTTATTATTAGGAGTGAGAGGGAGGATTGCAGATAGAGGGGTATACGTGTCGGGCTATGTTTGGGAGGCGTGTTAGACAGTAACGGGAGATTTAGTATTTTAGTAAGTTTTACTTACGCTGATTTCTGGACATCGCTGGTTTGTCAGACTTACGGCACTTTAGCAACTGCCGGCGCCGTATATGAGATAGCTCTCTGTGCGAGCTGAAACTACGGGCGACACAGATTTTCACGCTTGCGCCGAAACCTGCGCCGTATATCGGATCGCGCCCTTAATTGCTGTATTTCTCTCCCTGTCCAAAATTAGAAAAGTCACATGAATGGTTTTCTGTGCACTAGGCCAGTGCACAGGAAACTAGGCTAGGTCAAACAGAGTGTATGCTATTTTGCTGACAGATGGTTCAAATGGAAACTAACTTGTTGAATTGTTCCTTATTCTTGTAAACTGTAACAAGTATAGGAAAACAAAAACAGATGTATTAGAATAGGTATTTTGCCCAGCA
Organism: Bombina bombina; assembly: GCF_027579735.1. NCBI lineage: Eukaryota > Metazoa > Chordata > Amphibia > Anura > Bombinatoridae > Bombina > Bombina bombina. The sequence continues at coordinate 553,319,788 of NC_069500.1, forward strand.
ACCAGATGAAGGGATCTTTAAATAGAATATAACTGGTGGATACATGATGATTACGTAACCTGTTGTACTCTGTTAAAACTGAATGTTGGACTGCCCGGCTTCAGAATTTGCTGTCTGCGCAATTCTCCCATGTTGATCAACTTGGTACGTGATCAATAAACAAAATCTCAACAAAGAACCTGTGTGTTCCTTGACTGTGGATATTTGTGTCAGAGAAAACAACAACAAGGTGTTGTTCGTTAGACCTATCTGAGCTTGCTGCACGAGGTTTCGTTTCTGAATATTTCGGTATTCTGTGCTACCTTTTTACAACTTGGGGACCTTCGTCTTCAGTTGCTTTTTAGAGTGCGGTTGCACTGTGTTAGGGGAAGATCCTCTCCGTTTCAGACTCCCGGCCCTATCCAGTGGTTTCTGTATTTCTGGGGACTGGGCGTTGCCTCCCCTTGTTTCTATGAGACTGGTGGGTCTCTGTTGGTCTGGAGTTCCTTATGCTAGTTGGACAGCTAGCTCAGCATCCTAATGCACTGTGGCTACTCTGCACTGTAGCAAACCAAGGGTTGCAAGTTGATCCCAGACGAGGTCTACTCAACCTTCCTCCTTTCAGGATTGATAAGATGAGCAGCGTCTTGAGTTCCTTAAGAGGGATTAGTCGCACTCTACGAGTACATTCATGTTTTCTCCGTGTTTTTTCTTCTCTGTGGAAGAATACGGTAGCTTCTTCCCTTTCTTTAGTAAGGGGTGTGTTGTTTGGAGACTGCTGGGCGACGGTGTCTCCTGGAGTCTAGTTTCTGCAGTCTCTAGCAAGGCTGTGGACTATCTGCGGGTCAGTGTCCTTGGGCCTTTTCCTCTTTTTCAAAGTTGTTCTTAGCTTCGGACAAAGCGGGATTTTGTTGGGTAGAGGTTTTCAGGCCTGGTGCCCTCGGAATGGGCCGCCTCTTGTACCCTCCAGTTTTTTCATTCAGTGTCCTCTATAGCTTGGGTATTGTTTTCCCGAAAGTAATTAATGCAGCTGTGGACTCTTTCCATTTATGAAGAAAAACATAAATTATGCTTACCTGATAATTTTCTTTTCTTCAGATGGAAAGAGTCCACAGCTCCCCGTCCGTGTTTTATGCAGAGCGGCTGTAATTTTTGTTCTTCTGGCACCTTTTCACCCTGATATTTCTTCTACTGTTTCTTGTTCCTCTGCAGAATGACTGGGTGATGAGGGGAGTGGCAGGAGTATTTAAGCCTTTGGCTGGGGTGTCTTTGCCTCCTCCTGGTGGCCAGGTTCTGAATTCCCAAAAGTAATGAATGCAGCTGTGGACTCTTTCCATCTGAAGAAAAGAAAATTATCAGGTAAGCATAATTTGTTTTTTGCTATAGAACCACTTGCAGTGGGTGTTCCAGACAATCTTTTTAACAGTGCTAAACTGGTAAACTTCTAATTATGTTTTTAAACGGTTTTATACTGGATTTTTAGATCAGTAGCTGTGCATATTATTCTTTATAGTGTCTATTACATGCAGTTAAATTAAAATTGGTGTATACTGTCCCTTTAATTATTCTATGCATGCACAATTATTCAAAGTTTGTCACTAAAAACCTTTAACAAATAACATAATTATTGCTCATAGATGCCATGAGTAAGTTGGCAATTTTCTTTTTTAGTCTCCGTTTTCCGTGACATATTCTGTTAACAGCTGTGGCATTCTATGACAGAACAGAATCAAACTCCAGATGCAAATCTGTTAATGTAGCAATACATGTAAATTCCATTCCCTAACTTCCAGTGATCTCAGCTAACTTCTCTCTTGGGTTCTGATATTTAAAAACTTGTTGGCATGGAGAGAAATCTCAGAAAATCTTAGTTTTTGGGTTTTTTGAGCATGATATTGCGATGCATGTGTCACGCTTTCACCACCAGAACTCTACATAGCGAGATAAACAGTTTTCAAGCTTAAATTTACCTTTCTAAAATTATTTTAGGGAGCTCACATTACTGTAGAGACATGTTAGAAAATCTCTCCAGAGTGGGGAGCTTTGACCCCCTTTAACCACAATGTTGTTTTCTAAGGGGGATTTAATCATTGAGTATACTTTCATTAGATATGGTAAGGACAAAGACAGAGGAAATTCAGAAATGCCTGAGATATGCATAAAGCTACGTTAAGCATAAATTATGCTAATACTTCATAAAAAAGACTTGATCAGCCTTTTGGTTGTTATCTGACTTTAATTTTATAAAGGCTGGTTTTGTTGACGTAGTATTGTCAGCAGATATGTTACCATGTGTAGTTCCAACTATCCATGTAGCTTAACACAGAAATAGCACAAAATAAAGTATTTACATAATTCGTCAAAAGGGTTTGATGCACCAGCCTCTAAGAAATGAGTTGGTTGGTCCTGCAGAGTTTTGGTGAACAGCAATGCACTGAAAATGGAGGTTCAAGTAATACCATTAAAAATACATACAAGAACTAACACATTATATTAAAACACTGAAAACTTGATGCTTACCTAGATTTCAAGGAGACCTATACCAACATTTCAAAGATGTTTGATTAGATAATGTTTCTGTTAATACCTATTTTCTGCATGAATGGTTTACCACAGTATCACACATATCTGCAATGTCTTGCCACCTCTAACCTCTAGTAAAACAGTAGTCTACAGATGACTTATGCAAATCTAATGATGGATCCTTGTTAAGAGAAACTAACCGGGACATAAGGGTCGATTTATGAAGCTGTGTCATACAGGGGCGCACATACTTGGAAAAAGGTTAGGGAAACATCTGATGGCCGCTGCTTCATAAATACGGACTGCAGGTTCTCTTGTGAGAACCTGCAGTCGTAGGCAGGCGAAGGGGTTGATAAAAACGACCCCATAATACTTTAGGAGTGCACTTTCCTGAGGGACCAAATACAATATGGCAAGCTCCCAAACAGCCAATAAAAAAAAAAAAAAATGACAGGCAGGGATCAGCAACCCCATGATTCGAGAGAGCAGGAGTCAGAATGTTAGCTTGCTGTACATAGAAGTCTTAGCTTCTCTACTTAATGTATTTTTTTTTAAACTTAATTTTTTTCTTATTTTATGCAAGTGAGGAGGGTAAGTCATAACAATTGTGGGGTGTGTCTATATAGTCTGATTTAATGACACCATTACATGTACCTCAGAAAGTTTCACTTTCCTGCATTTTCAACATGTTTCTGCTTTGACTAGCTTTAAGCTCCAAAGACACAGTTCTTAAATCAGCCAATAGGATGAGAGCTGCTTAAATCCTATCCTGATTTGAACAGCCAATATGATTTAAGCAGCTCTCATCCAATAGGAATGCAACAGTACTCCAATATAAAAGGGGTACCTTGCATTCAATCCTCAGTGTGCGGTGACAATTGTATGAAGAGGATCCTCCACACTGGGTGGCTCTGTGGTCACCGGTCCTGTTCCGCGGTCACCTCCGCTGCTTCTTCGCCCTGGATGAAAATAGAAGAGGTCCCTGTGCTGGATGAAGATGTCGCCGCTGGACTTCAGGAACGGTGAGTACATATTTGGGGGTTAGACTTAGGTTTTCTCTTGTTAAGTGTATTCAGTCCACGGATCATCCATTACTTATGGGATATATTCCCTTCCCAACAGGAAGTTGCAAGAGGATCACCCAAAGCAGAGCTGCTATATAGCTCCTCCCCTCACATGTCATATCCAGTCATTCTCTTGCAACCCTCAAGATAGATGGAGGTCGTGAGAGGAGTGTGGTGTTTTATACTTAATTATTTCTTCAATCAAAAGTTTGTTATTTTTAAATGGCACCGGAGTGTGCTGTTTTTTTCTCAGGCAGTATTTGGAAGAAGAATCTGCCTGCGTTTTCTATGATCTTAGCAGAAGTAACTAAGATCCACTGGCTGTTCTCGCACATTCTGAGGAGTGGGGTAACTTCAGAAAGGGAATAGCGTGCGGGGTCTCCTGCAAATAAGGTATGTGCAGTCAAATATTTTTCTAAGGAATGGAATTGACTAAGAAAATACTGCTGATACCGACGTAATGTAAGTAAAGCCTTAAATGCAGTGAAAGCGACTGGTATCAGGCTGATTAATGTATGTGCAGTAAAGTAATTTTCTAAGGAATGGAATTTGACTAAGAAAATGCTGCTAATACTGAAGTAATGTAATAAGCCTTAAATGCAGTAGAAGCGACTGGTATCAGGCTTATCAATAGAGATACATACTCTTTAAAAAAGGATGTTTAAAACGTTTGCTGGCATGTTTAATCGTTTTTTGAGGTACATTGGTGATAAAACTTATTGGGGCATGATTTTTTCCACATGGCTGACTTATATTTCTGCATAGAAACAGTTAACTGAGGCTTCCCATTGTTGTAATAATGAGTGGGAGGGGGGACAGGGCCAAATCAAAGGCCAAACAGTCTAATTTTCGTGCCTTTCGAAACTTCAAGGCAGGAGCAGCATCAACTTCCTCCGCTCCAAAACAGGAAGGAACTGTTGCTTGTTACAGACAGGCCTGGAAAACTAACCAGTCCTGGAACAAGGGCAAGCAGGCCAGAAAACCTACTACTGCCCCTAAGACAGCATGAAGGGATGGCCCCCTATCCAGAAACGGATCTAGTGGGGGGCAGACTTTCTCTCTTCGCCCAGGCGTGGGCAAGAGATGTCCAGGATCCCTGGGCGTTGGAAATCATATCTCAGGGATATCTTCTGGACTTCAAAGCTTCTCCTCCACAAGGGAGATTTCATCTTTCAAGGTTATCAGCAAACCAAATAAAGAAAGAGGCATTTCTACGCTGTGTACAAGACCTCCTAGTAATGGGGGTGATCCACCCTGTTCCGCGGACGGAACAAGGGCAAGGATTTTACTCAAATCTGTTTGTGGTTCCCAAGAAAGAGTGAACCTTCAGACCAATCTTGGACCTAAAGATCTTAAACAAATTCCTAAGAGTTCCATCATTCAAAATGGAAACTATTCGAACCATCCTACCCATGATCCAAGAGGGTCAGTACATGACCACAGTGGACTTAAAGGATGCCTACCTTCACATACCGATTCACAAAGATCATTATCGGTACCTAAGATTTGCCTTTATAGATAGGCATTACCAGTTTGTAGCTCTTCCCTTCGGGATAGCTACGGCCCCGAGAATTTTTACAAAGGTTCTGGGCTCACTTCTGGCGGTTCTAAGACCGCGAGGCATAGCGGTGGCTCCGTATCTAGACGACATTCTGATACAAGCGTCAAGTTTTCAAATTGCCAAGTCTCATACAGAGATGGTTCTGGCATTTCTGAGGTCGCATGGGTGGAAGGTGAACGTGGAAAAGAGTTCTCTATTACCACTCACAAGAGTCTCCTTCCTAGGGACTCTTATAGATTCTGTAGAGATGAAAATTTACCTGACGGAGTCCAGGTTATCAAAACTTCTAAATGCTTGCCGTGTCCTTCATTCCATTCCACGCCCGTCAGTGGCTCAGTGCATGGAAGTAATTGGCTTAATGGTAGCGGCAATGGACATAGTGCCTTTTGCGCGCCTGCATCTCAGACCGCTGCAATTATGCATGCTAAGTCAGTGGAATGGGGATTACTCAGATTTGTCCCCTCTACTAAATCTGGATCAAGAGACCAGAGATTCTCTTCTCTGGTGGCTTTCTCGGGTCCATCTGTCCAAGGGTATGACCTTTCGCAGGCCAGATTGGACGATTGTAACAACAGATGCCAGCCTTCTAGGTTGGGGCGCAGTCTGGAACTCCCTGAAGGCTCAGGGATCGTGGACTCAGGAGGAGAAACTCCTCCCAATAAATATTCTGGAGTTAAGAGCAATATTCAATGCTCTTCTAGCTTGGCCTCAGTTAGCAACACTGAGGTTCATCAGATTTCAGTCGGACAACATCACGACTGTGGCTTACATCAACCATCAAGGGGGAACCAGGAGTTCCCTAGCGATGTTAGAAGTCTCAAAGATAATTCGCTGGGCAGAGTCTCACTCTTGCCACCTGTCAGCGATTTACATCCCAGGCGTGGAGAACTGGGAGGCGGACTTTCTAAGTCGCCAGACTTTTCATCCGGGGGAGTGGGAACTTCATCCGGAGGTGTTCGTTCAGCTGGTTCATCGTTGGGGCAAACCAGAACTGGATCTCATGGCGTCTCGCCAGAACGCCAAGCTTCCTCGTTACGGATCCAGGTCCAGGGACCCGGGAGCGGCGCTGATAGATGCTCTAGCAGCCCCTTGGGTTTTCAACATGGCTTATGTGTTTCCACCGTTTCCGCTGCTGCCTCGACTGATTGCCAAGATCAAACAGGAGAGAGCATCAGTGATTCTGATAGCGCCTGCGTGGCCACGCAGGACCTGGTATGCAGACCTAGTGGACATGTCGTCCTGTCCACCATGGTCTCTGCCTCTGAGGCAGGACCTTCTAATACAAGGTCCTTTCAACCATCCAAATCTAATTTCTCTGAGGCTGACTGCATGGAGATTGAACGCTTGATCCTATCAAAGCGTGGCTTCTCTGAGTCAGTTATTGATACCTTAATACAGGCACGGAAGCCTGTTACCAGAAAAAATTTACCATAAGATATGGCGTAAATATTTATATTGGTGCGAATCCAAGAGTTACTCATGGAGTAAGGTTAGGATTCCTAGGATATTGTCCTTTCTACAAGAGGGTTTAGAAAAGGGCTTATCTGCTAGTTCGTTAAAGGGACAGATTTCTGCTCTGTCTATTCTTTTACACAAACGTCTGGCAGAAGTTCCAGACGTCCAGGCTTTTTGTCAGGCTTTGGCTAGGATTAAGCCTGTGTTTAAGACTGTTGCTCCTCCGTGGAGCTTAAACTTGGTTCTTAAAGTTCTTCAAGGTGTTCCGTTTGAACCCCTTCATTCCATTGATATTAAGCTTTTATCTTGGAAAGTTCTGTTTTTGATGGCTATTTCCTCGGCTTGAAGAGTCTCTGAGTTATCTGCCTTACATTGTGATTCTCCTTATCTGATTTTCCATTCAGACAAGGTAGTTCTGCGTACTAAACCTGGGTTTTTACCTAAGGTAGTTTCTAACAGGAATATCAATCAGGAGATTGTTGTTCCATCATTATGTCCTAATCCTTCTTCAAAGAAGGAACGACTTTTGCATAATCTGGACGTAGTCCGTGCCCTGAAGTTCTATTTACAGGCAACTAAAGATTTTCGTCAAACTTCTTCCCTGTTTGTCGTTTACTCTGGACAGAGGAGAGGTCAAAAAGCTTCGGCAACCTCTCTCTCCTTTTGGCTTCGTAGCATAATACGTTTAGCCTATGAGATTGCTGGACAGCAGCCCCCTGAAAGAATTACAGCTCATTCCACTAGAGCTGTGGCTTCCACCTGGGCCTTTAAGAATGAGGCCTCTGTTGAACAGATTTGCAAGGCTGCGACTTGGTCTTCGCTTCACACCTTTTCAAAATTTTACAAATTTGACACTTTTGCTTCTTTGGAGGCTGTTTTTGGGAGAAAGGTTCTACAGGCAGTGGTTCCTTCCATTTAAGTTCCTGCCTTGTCCCTCCCATCATCCGTGTACTTTAGCTTTGGTATTGGTATCCCATAAGTAATGGATGATCCGTGGACTGAATACACTTAACAAGAGAAAAACTCCAGTCACCACTGCACCCTATGGTTTCTCCTTTCTTGTTTTGTTTCGGTCGAATGACTGGATATGACATGTGAGGGGAGGAGCTATATAGCAGCTCTGCTTTGGGTGATCCTTTTGCAACTTCCTGTTGGGAAGGGAATATATCCCATAAGTAATGGATGATCCGTGGACTGAATACACTACAAGAGAAATAAATTTATCAGGTAAGCATAAATTATGTTTTTTTGGGGGGTTTTTTGGGTGTATTTTTTTAATTAGGGTTTTTTGATTTTTATGGGCGAAAAAAGGGCTGAATGCCCTTTTAAGGGCAATGCCCATATAAATACCCCTTTATGGGTAGCTTAGGTTTTTTTGTTTTAGACTTAGGTTTTTTATTTTGGGGGGTTAGTTGGGTGGGGGGTTTACTTTTAGGGGGGACTTTGTAATTATTTTAGGTAAAAGAGCTGTTTATAAATTAGGGCAATACCCTACAAAATGCCCTTTTAAAGGGCTATTGGTAGTTTATTCATAGGTTAGGGGGTGTTTTTATTTTGGGTTGGCTTTTTTGTTTTTATTGGGCTATTAGATTAGGTTTAATTTTTATTATTTTGGATAATTTCGTTTATTTTTTGTAATCTTAGATTTTTTTTATTTTTCGTAATGTTAGTTTTTTTTTTTAGTAATGTTAGATTTTTCTCTTGCAAGGTGTATCCAGTCCACGGATTCATCCTTTACTTGTGGGATATTCTCATTCCCTACAGGAAGTAGCAAAGAGAGCACACAGCAAAGCTGTCCATATAGCTCCCCCTCTAGCTCCACCCCCCAGTCATTCTCTTTGCTGGCTCTAAGCACTAGGGTCTCTCTCGGGAGTGTAAAGTGAATGTGGTGTTAGAATTGTAGTTTTACTATCTTCAATCAAAAGTTTGTTATTTTAAATGATACCGGTTTGTACTATTTACTCTCTAGCAGAAAAGTGATGAAGATTTCTGCTGAGAGGAATATGATTTTAGCATGTTGTAACTAAAATCCACTGCTGTTCCCACACAGGACTGAGGAGTTACAGAAAACTTCAGTTGGGGGGAACAGTTTGCAGGGTGATCTGCAATAAGGTATGTTCAGTCATTTATTTCTAGACAAGACTGAGATAATGCTAGAAGAGACTGACAATATCCCCATGAGGGGAGGGTAAGCTTTGTTCAAAGACTTAGTAAGGAATTGAATGCTTACATAATAGGGCTAATATACTGGTTGACACTTATTCAGGGCAATCGATTGTTTGGCTAAGGAAAAATCGTTTTGCAAGACACTTTGAAAGCCCTTTTGGGTTTTTTCTGGGGTTATTACCACATGGCTGTTTTTTAGTCACTTAGGAGTGATTTACTAGGCCTCACAGCTCCAGAGTAGAGTGGGAGGGGCCTAATTTCGCGCCTCAGATGCGCACTTAGAATTGCAGATAAGTTCATGCTGTTTCACATGGAGGGTCCTGCTGATGTTTGAGGGCCTAAAAGAAGCTATATTCCCCCAAATCTGATCCCTAAGGGAAGGTAGGGCCACAGCAAGGCTGTGACAAGGTGCTTTAGTGATTTAACCAGGTGTTGGCTTTAGGCTGCTCCGGTTTGGGAATTAAGGGGTTAATCGTTTTGAAACTTGGGGTGCAATCTTATTAAGGCTTTAGCTACATACTGTAGATTACATACTGAAAGATTGCTGCATTGTTCACCGTTTTGTAAAATTGTGTGCCCTTTTTATCTCTTAAAGGCACAGTAACGTTTTTTTCAAATTGTGTTTTTTAATTGATTAAAGTGATTCCAAGCCTGTTTGTGTACTCTACTAGTCTGTTAAACATGTCTGACACTAAGGAAGATCCTTGTTCAATGTGTTTAGAAGCCTAGGTGGAACCCCCTCTCAGAATGTGTCCCACTTGTACTGATATGTCTATACACTTTAAAGATCATATTGTTGCATTTAAGAATGTGGCCCAAGATGATTCTCAGACTGAAGGTAACGAGGGTAGCCCGTCTGCCTCTCCCCAAGTGTCACAACCAGTTACGCCCGCGCAAGCGACGCCTAGTACCTCTAGTGCGTCTAACCCTTTTACATTACAAGACTTAGCGGCAGTCATGGATAATTCTCTTACAACCTTCTTATCTAAACTGCCCGTGTTACCTGCAAAGTGTGATAGCTCCGTTTTAAGAACAGATTATGAGCATTCTGACGCTTTGGTAGCCATATCCGATATACCCTCACAACGCTCTGAAGTGGGAACGAGGGATTTGATGTCTGAGGGAGAAGTCTCTGATTCAGGAAGGGTTCCTCCCCAGACAGATTCAGATACATTGGCTTTTAAATTTAAACTAGAACACCTCCGTGTTTTACTTAGGGAGGTATTAGCTACTCTGGATGACTGTGACCCTTTGGTGATCCCAGAGAAATTGTGTAAAATGGACAAGTACCTAGAGGTCCCTGTTTACACGGATGCGTTTCCGGTCCCTAAGAGGATTGCGGATATCGTTACTAGGGAGAGGGATAGGCCAGGTGTCCCTTTTGTCCCCCCCTCCTGTTTTTAAGAAAATGTTCCCCATATCTGACCCCATGCGGTACTCGTGGCAGACGGTCCCTAAGGTGGAGGGGGCTGTTTCTACACTAGCTAAACGCACAACCATACCAATTGAAGACAGTTGTGCTTTTAAAGACCCTATGGATAAAAAATTAGAGGGTTTACTTAAGAAAATTTTTGTTCAACAAGGCTTTCTTCTCCAACCTATTGCCTGCATTATTCCTGTAACTACTGCAGCTGCTTTCTGGTTTGAGGCGCTGGAAGACTCGCTCCAGACGGAGACCTCATATGAGGAAATTATGGATAGAATTAAGGCTCTAAAGCTAGCTAATTCTTTTATCACTGACGCCGCTTTCCAAAGAGCTAAGTTAGCGGCGAAAAATTCAGGTTTCGCCATTTTGGCGCGCAGGGCACTATGGCTAAAGTCCTGGTCGGCCGATGTGTCGTCTAAATCCAAGCTTTTGAACATTCCTTTCAAAGGGAAGACCCTATTCGGGCCTGAATTGAAAGAGATTATTTCAGATATCACCGGGGGAAAAGGCCATGCTCTCCCTCAGGACAAAGCCTTTAAAACAAAGAACAAAGTAAGGATGACGCCGTGGACCGGACACACCAATGTTGGAGAAAGTAATTTATCAGGTAAGCATAAATTCTGTTTTTCATTCCTTTCACAATTTCAGGAACGGCCCCGCTTCATCCTCTCCGGCTGCAAAGCAAGAGGGTAACGCTTCACAGCCCAAGGCAAACTGGAAACCTTACCAGGGCTGGAATAAGGGTAAACAGGCCAAAAATCCTGCAGCTGCCACCAAGACAGCATGAAGGGGTAGCCCCCGATCCGGGACCGGATCTAGTAGGGGGCAGACTCTCTCTCTTCGCTCAGGCCTGGGCAAGAGATGTACACGATCCTTGGGCATTAGAGATTGTAGCCCAGGGATACCTTCTAGAATTCAAGGACTCTCCTCCAAGGGGAAGGTTCCATATTTCTCGTCTGTCTACAGATCAGACAAAGAAAGAGGCGTTTTTAAGGTGTGTAGAAGATCTACATACAATGGGAGTGATCCACCCAGTTCCAATTGCAGAACAAGGACTGGGGTTTTACTCAAACCTGTTTGTGGTTCCCAAAAAAAGAAGGAACTTTCAGACCAATCCTGGATCTCAAAATTCTAAACAAATTCCTCAGAGTCCCATCATTCAAGATGGAGACCATTCGGACAATCTTACCTATGACCAGGAGGGTCAATATATGACTACCGTGGATCTAAAGGATGCGTATCTGCACATTCCTATCCACAAAGATCATCACCAGTTTCTCAGGTTCGCCTTTCTGGACAAGCATTTTCAGTTTGTGGCTCTTCCTTTTGGGTTGGCAACTGCTCCCAGAATTTTCACAAAGGTGCTAGGGTCCCTCCTGGCGGTTCTAAGACCGCGGGGCATAGTAGTGGCGCCTTACCTAGACAACATCTTAATTCAGGCGTCAACTTTCCAAAGAACCAAGTCTCACACAGAGATTGTATTGGCCTTTCTGAGGTCTCACGGGTGGAAGGTGAACATCAAAAAGAGTTCTCTCTCCCCCCTCACAAGAGTTCCATTCCTAGGAACCCTGATAGACTCGGTAGAAATTAAAATATTTCTGACGGAGGTCAGAAAGCTAAAACTCTTAACTACTTGCTGAGCTCTTTATTCCATTCCTCGGCCATCTGTGGCTCAGTGCATGGAGACAATCGGACTAATGGTTGCGGCAATGGACATAGTCCCTCAGACCACTGCAACTATGCATGCTCAAACAGTGGAATGGGGATTATGCAGATTTGTCTCCTCAAATTCAGTTGGACCAGGAGACCAGAGATTCTCTTCTCTGGTGGTTGTCTCAGGATCACCTGTCTCAAGGAATATGTTTCCGCAGGCCAGAGTGGATCATCGTAACGACCGACGCCAGTCTGTTAGGCTGGGGTGCGGTCTGGGACTCCCTGAAAGCTCAGGGCTTATGGTCTCGGGAAGAAACTCTTCTCCTGATAAACATTCTGGAACTGAGGGCGATATTCAAAGCTCTTCAGGCATGGCCTCAACTAGCGGCGGCCAAATTCATCAGATTTCAGTCGGACAACCTCATGACTGTAGCTTACGTCAATCATCAGGGGGGAACAAAGAGTTCCCTAGCGATGACGGAAGTAACCAAAATAATCAGGTGGGCGGAGGATCACTCCTGCCATCTCTCAGCAATTCACATCCCAGGAGTAGACAACTGGGAGGCAGATTTTCTAAGTCGTCAGACATTTCACCCGGGGGAGTGGGAACTCCACCCGGAGGTATTTGCCCAGCTGACTCAGCTATGGGGCACCCCAGAGTTGGATCTGATGGCATCCCGTCAGAACACCAAACTTCCTCTCTACGGGTCCAGGTCCCGGGATCCCAAGGCGGTATTGATAGATGCTCTAGCAGCGCCTTGGTCCTTCAATCTGGCTTATGTTTTTCCACCGTTTCCTCTCCTCCCGCGTCTGGTTGCCAGAATCAAGCAGGAGAAGGCTTTGGTGATTCTGATAGCGCCTGCGTGGCCACGCAGGACTTGGTATGCAGACCTAGTGGACATGTCAATAAGTACAGTTTGTGACTACACCTTGCTGGGTAAGCAGGTTAGTCACCCAAGAGGAAAGATGCTTATATGCACTGAGATAATATTAAGTAAGTTATGAATTATAGATTACTTATGACGTCAAGAATACGAATGTAATAGTGTTTAAAATATAACTTTTATTAGTATCTTATATTAAAAAAGACAGCTTATGTGGATGATGATGCTGCCCTCAAAAATTAAAAGCACACTCACTGTGTTAGTGCAATTAACAGCTTATGCTTTTGTCTAGGAAAATTGTAACAGAACTTAGTATAGCTAATCGCGGTAAATTTCAAAGGATCAGTATACTAAAGAGTATTACTGAGTGATCAAATCTTCTTTGGGATTTATTGGCTCTTTAGTAATTCCTTAATTATTGTACCCAACTATATAGAAATCATCTTACGCTAAGTGAGCACCTGCTTGACAGATAATAGTCTAAAACTACTGAATTATCTTAGGTTATAGGGATAGTGCTAGTAATATTTAATAAGTGATTGCTTGGTAGGTATTTTGAATACTACTCGGTATACATAGAATTGCCTTGGATATATTGAAGTTACAAATCTCAATCTATTATGTTACAAGCTTACTAAATTATTGTTGCCCCCTGGATTATATTGTTCCATCAAGTAAAGGGCTAGTAAATTGTAGCATATAACATATGATTCGTGAGAGAATGTGAAAATATGTCGAGCGCTATTTGGCTTAGTTCAATCTAAGCTCAAGTTAGAGGCAAATCCTTTATTACATATGTATTAGCTTGTGCTAATTGTTGATATTCTAATACCCCCTAAAGTTGTAACACACAACCACTACGAGATACACAGAGCCTTTGTCTGTATTTAACACTAACCACCACCGGACTATAGCTAGTTGGTATTACTATGTCTGGCTAGATTCGGTTTAAGTATTTATAGTAGTTAGGTATTTGGCGTAAGTACATGTATCTAGGCATAAGAGCCTTAAGCAACTGAGTCTATATAGTTGTTAATATTCTAATACCAACTACAATTGTAACACACAATTACTTCGAGATAAACAGAGCCTTGCTCTATATTAAACATTAACAACCACCGTACTGAAGCTAGATTGTATTACTGTGTCTGGCTAGACTCGGTTTGAGTATTTTTAGTGGTTTAGGTATTTAGCGTAAATAAATGTATCTAGGCATAAGAGAACAGAAATTGAAAAATTACCAGTGTACAAAACCAATTCTAATCTGTCAAAACAAGAACAATTAGCACTACAAGAAATTAATACATGGCATGATACCATAATAAAATCATCGGATAAAGGTGGGAATATAGTCCTTTGGGACAGAAATATGTATCTTGAAGAAGCCACCAAACAACTTGATAATGATCAATGTTACAAAAAACTACTAGGAAATCCAACTTATATGTACAGTGAGAAATACAACAAAATCATAGAAAAGGCCTATAAGGATCAAATTATCAATGCTACAGAAAAACAGTTTCTATCCCAATCACATCCCACTACTGCAACATTCTATTTAATTCCTAAAATACACAAAGACATTCATAAACCTCCAGGCCGCCCCATTGTGTCAGGCAATGGGAGTCTCACTGAAAAACCCAGTCAATACATTGATCAGAGACTCAGGGAATATCTATATACCTTACCTTCATATGTAAAAGATACGATGGAAGTGCTTCAAAAATTAAACAACATGATATTAACACCAAATTCTTTTATTGTTACAGCTGACGTTGAGTCACTGTATACAAATATTAAACACCACCTAGGAGAAAAAGCTATCTCCCACTTTCTAGGTACTAATGTTACAGACAATCATGACCATAATCAATTCATTAAAGATCTGCTACATTTTGTGCTACACCATAATTATTTCACATTCAAAGACAGATTCTATCTGCAAACACAGGGCACTGCCATGGGCACAGCATGTGCACCCACATATGCTAATTTGTTTTTAGGATGGTGGGAGAATTTAACAGTCTTTACAAGTGACAATGACAAATACATGCAGTACATTCCCTGTTGGATGCGCTACATAGATGACATCCTGTTCATCTGGGAAGGACCAGAAAGTGAATTGAAGGAATTCATGAACACTTTGAACAACAACAAGCTGAATATAAAACTCACTTATGAGTACAGTCAGCACAGTGTAAACTTCCTAGATTTACAAATATTTGTAGACCCACAAGGAACAGTAAGCACGACCATATTCAGGAAAAAAACTGCCACCAACACTTTATTACATCACACAAGTGCCCATGCACCCTGCACCCTGAAAGCCATTCCCAAAGGGGAATTTATTAGGTTACGTAGAAACTGTTCTGACCTAGGTACATTCAGGCTAGAAGCAACAAAATTATCAACTAGACTCCAGGATCGGGGCTATAGTAAACGCTCCATCAAAAAAGCAAAAACGTTAGCTATGTGTACAGATCGTCAAGCGCTATTACAACCGAGGCAGAAAAAGACAGATAATAAACCCAGACTGATAACATCATATAATCCACAAATCAAACAAATAACCAAAATTATAAATGAACATTGGCATATACTACAAAATGATCCGCTACTTTCAAGTCAGATTGGGGACAGAGTATCCATAGGTTATAAAAGACCCAGAAATCTGAAAGATACTCTAGTTTCAAGCCACTACACTCACATGCCAAAGAGAGCATGTCAATCCAAAGGCATGTTCCCATGTGGAACATGCAGTACATGTCCAAAAGTGTGGAAAATAAAGGAAATAACTGATAAATATGGAATCCAACATGCACTATTGGCACATTTCTCCTGCACCACAGCAGGAGTTGTGTATGTCCTCCAGTGTCCATGTAAACTATTCTATGTTGGGATGACGACACGCCAGGCCAGAACTAGAATAATGGAACACAGCAGAAACATAAAAAATGCTAAAAAGGACCTGGAAAAAAACAGACAGATAACCAGTGTTGCCAAACATTTTTATCACAAACATAATAGTAATGATTCCCTACTCAAATTCTCAGTATTACAAAAGGCCACTCTTGGAATAAGAGGAGGAAACTTAGAGCAAACACTGTTGAAAATGGAGTGTAGGTGGATACACTTACTTAATAGTGTAAAACCATATGGACTTAATGATCATAACAACTATCATGTATATTTGTAAATCAGTCCTAGTATCCTACACATTAAAATTACCCTAACAGATTAGAATAAAACACAATAAGACTCAATAAAAATAATACATAAATTCTTTTCAACCATCAAGGGAGATATAACATATTTCCCACATTCAATATATCATCCTTTATTTCTGGGGTTAAATTTATATTAAATCACTCAGACTGTAAGTCACTCAAACAGACTGTAAGTCACTTATATTATTTTTAGGAATGCACATGGCACATATTTTTTAATGTTTGAGCTTAAGTTAACTGAACCCTTAAAGATATACTAAGATAGCTATATATCTGTAGGTATATAGGGCACATAGGTATTGTTCACATTGCCATAAAAAATATGCTTATTTTTACACGTTATGTGTATTTCACTCCCCTTTTTAAATATATTTTCTAACACACAATTCATTGTAATTAAAAACACTAACACCAAGTGGCACCACACATGAGTAAGTTTTATTTTTCACAAAAAAACAATTCATACAATATTTTATTATTATTTATAAATCTATTTAATAAACACACACGATTTCATTGTTTTATTGCACTGTCATGTATCACCATTAGTCCATTAATATAATTCTAACTCAAAGTAATTCTGTACCCAAAATTCTCAATAGCCGGACAGTATATACTCGTCCGGTATTAACATCCTTCGGTATATCTTTTTCTCTTCTTTCCTCCTTCTTCTTCTCCTCCTGTCGCATCTTAGGTAAACTTGGATCGTAGGTAATACAACTTTTCAACCAAATCAACCTAATCAATCTAATCGGGCATACCTTTAATTTCTAAGCACGATCGTTTAACACAATTCATAAACAATATAAACTTATATAAACTGATACAAAATATCACAAAGTTTACCATTTGCAACTACGTTTCCTTATCGTCAGACAACTGCTCAAGACATTTCACGTCACTAAGGTGGATTGACATGTACTCCAACCAATAGGCAATTGGATCAATAGCCCAATCATGACTCATGCACAACATACGGGTATATAAGACCGGATGTTAGTCGGCCCGCGTAACCCCTCTGAGGAAGCGTTAGTGAAACGCCGCGTCAGGGGTCTTCTTTTTTTAAATTAGCCTCACTTGTGGAATAACTATTAGAAATAACAGCATGCTGAATTAATAGAAAAAAATCTAGACTTAGTCGCTACAGGCTCTTATGCTTAGATATAAGTACTTAAGCTAAATACCTAAACTACAAAAATACTAAAACCGAGTCTAGCCGGTCACGGCAATACAATCTAGCTTCAGTACGGTGGTTGTTAGTGTTTATACAGAGCTAGACTTTGTTTATCTCGAAGTGATTGTGTGTTACAATTTCAAGTGGTATTAGAATATTAACAAGTATATGGACTTAGCCGCTAAAGGCTCTTATGCCTAGATACATTTATTTACGCTAAATACCTAAACCACTAAAAATACTCAAACCGAGTCTAGCCAGACACAGTAATACAATCTAGCTTCAGTACGGTGGTTGTTAATGTTTAATATAGAGCAAGGCTCTGTTTATCTCGAAGTAATTGTGTGTTACAATTGTAGTTGGTATTAGAATATTAACAACTATATAGACTCAGTTGCTTAAGGCTCTTATGCCTAGATACATGTACTTACGCCAAATACCTAACTACTATAAATACTTAAACCGAATCTAGCCAGACATAGTAATACCAACTAGCTATAGTCCGGTGGTGGTTAGTGTTAAATACAGACAAAGGCTCTGTGTATCTCGTAGTGGTTGTGTGTTACAACTTTAGGGGGTATTAGAATATCAACAATTAGCACAAGCTAATACATATGTAATAAAGGATTTGCCTCTAACTTGAGCTTAGATTGAACTAAGCCAAATAGCGCTCGACATATTTTCACATTCTCTCACGAATCATATGTTATATGCTACAATTTACTAGCCCTTTACTTGATGGAACAATATAATCCAGGGGGCAACAATAATTTAGTAAGCTTGTAACATAATAGATTGAGATTTGTAACTTCAATATATCCAAGGCAATTCTATGTATACCGAGTAGTATTCAAAATACCTACCAAGCAATCACTTATTAAATATTACTAGCACTATCCCTATAACCTAAGATAATTCAGTAGTTTTAGACTATTATCTGTCAAGCAGGTGCTCACTTAGCGTAAGATGATTTCTATATAGTTGGGTACAATAATTAAGGAATTACTAAAGAGCCAATAAATCCCAAAGAAGATTTGATCACTCAGTAATACTCTTTAGTATACTGATCCTTTGAAATTTACCGCGATTAGCTATACTAAGTTCTGTTACAATTTTCCTAGACAAAAGCATAAGCTGTTAATTGCACTAACACAGTGAGTGTGCTTTTAATTTTTGAGGGCAGCATCATCATCCACATAAGCTGTCTTTTTTAATATAAGATACTAATAAAAGTTATATTTTAAACAATATTACATTCGTATTCTTGACGTCATAAGTAATCTATAATTCATAACTTACTTAATATTATCTCAGTGCATATAAGCATCTTTCCTCTTGGGTGACTAACCTGCTTACCCAGCAAGGTGTAGTCACAAACTGTACTTATTGTATGTGACATGCTTACGCACTGCTCCTTGGGTGTTGAATAATAAAAATTGATATATTATATTTACAACATTGTATAACACTCAAGTAGTAATATTACACATTCTATTATCATATAGGTTCCAACCTTCTCCTCTCAGTACATGACTAGTGGACATGTCATCTGTCCCACCATGGACACTGCCAATGAAGCAGGATCTTCTAATACAAGCATCCAAATTTAGTTTCCCTACGTCTGACTGCTTGGAGATTGAACGCTTAATTCTATTAAAGCGTGGGTTCTCTTAGTCAGTTATAGATACTCTGATTCAGGCTAGAAAGCCTGTCACCAGGAAAATCTACCATAAGATATGGCGGAAATATCTTTGTTGGTGTGAATCCAAGGGTTACTCATGGAGTAAGATTAGGATTCCCAGGATATTGTCCTTTCTCCAAGAAGGACTGGAGAAAGGATTGTCAGCTAGTTCCTTAAATGGACAAATATCTGCTTTGTCTATCCTTTTACACAAGCGTCTGGCAGAGGTACCAGACGTTCAAGCATTTGCTCAGGCTTTAGTCAGAATCAAGCCTGTCTATAAACCTGTGGCTCCGCCATGGAGTTTGAATCTAGTTCTTTCAGTTCTTCAAGGGCTTCCGTTTGAACCTTTACATTCCATAGACATTAAGTTGTTATCTTGGAAAGTTTTGTTTTTGATAGCTATCTCTTCTGCTCGAAGAGTTTCAGAATTATCTGCCTTACAGTGTGATTCACCTTACCTGGTGTTCCACGCAGATAAGGTAGTTTTGCGTACCAAGCCTGGTTTTCTTCCTAAAGTTGTTTCTAACAATATTAACCAGGAAATAGTTGTTCCTTCTCTGTGTCCTAATCCATCTTCGAAGAAGGAACATCTATTACACAATCTTGATGTAGTTCGTGCTTTAAAGTTCTATTTACAAGCAACTAAGGATTTCAGACAAACATCTTCCTTGTTTGTTATCTATTCTGGTAAGAGGAGAGGTCAGAAAGCGACTGCTACCTCTCTTTCCTTTTGGCTGAAAAGGATCATCCGTTTGGCCTATGAGACTACTGGCCAGCAGCCTCCTGAAAGAATTACTGCTCATTCTACCAGAGCAGTGGCTTCCACATGGGCTTTCAAAAATGAGGCTTCTGTTGAACAGATTTGTAAGGCAGCGACTTGGTCTTCACTGCATACTTTTGCCAAATTTTACAAATTCGATACTTTTGCTTCTTCGGAGGCTATTTTTGGGAGAAAGGTTTTGCAAGCAGTGGTGCCTTCCGTTTAAGGTACCTGTCTTGTTCCCTCCCTTCATCCGTGTCCTAAAGCTTTGGTATTGGTATCCCACAAGTAAAGGATGAATACGTGGACTGGATACACCTTGCAAGAGAAAACAGAATTTATGCTTACCTGATAAATTACTTTCTCTTGCGGTGTATCTAGTCCACGGCCCGCCCTGGCATTTAAGTCAGGTAAAAAAAATTTTGTTTAAACTACAGTCACCACTGCACCCTATGGTTTCTCCTTTTTCTTCCTAACCTTTGGTCGAATGACTGGGGGGTGGAGCTAGAGGGGGAGCTATATGGACAGCTTTGCTGTGTGCTCTCTTTGCTACTTCCTGTAAGGAATGAGAATATCCCACAAGTAAAGGATGAATCCGTGGATACACTGGATACACCGCAAGAGAAAGTAATTTATCAGGTAAGCATAAATTCTGTTTTTTAATCTTGTAAAAAAAAATTTTTTTTTTTTCGTTTATTTTATTAAAATAGTTATATTAGGTTAATTTATAGTTTAATCTTAGGTTTTTATTATTTCACAGGTAAGTTTTTATTTATTTTAAGATAGTTTTATTGTAAATTTAATTTAAAGTATAGGGGATAGTTATGTTTAGGGGTTAATAGTTTAATGTGTTGCAATGTGGGGGGGGCAGTTTAGGGGTTAATAGGTTTAGTTTAGTCTTTGCGATGTGGAGGGGGCGGCAGTTTAGGGGTTAATAGGTAGTTTATGGGTGTTAGTGTACTTTGTAACATTTTAGTTATGAGTTTTGTGAAAAATTTATGTTTCGCAAAATCCATAACTACTGGTCTCGGATAGCGGAATCGATTGCGGCGTTATAGACTATAATGCAAGCATTTTAGCCGGACCGCACAACCTGTAATAGGGGCGCTATGAAAATCCTGCACTCAAAAGCCACTTTTTGAGTGCGGAATGGAGAGTTGCGTAAAGGCTAAAGCGCTTGCAGTATAGCTGTAACGCAGCGACTTGTAATACGGATGACCTGCATATTCCGTGCACAAAGGTTAATCTTTTAGCCGTACTGCACCATACCGCAAAACTTGTAATCTAGGTCTATCATTGCAACCAAACTTCCAGAAATTGAATAAGGGTCCTAAATTAAAAATTGTTAGCAAACATGTATAATTGCACATGGAAATGTCATCCTTACACTGCTTATGCAGCTTCCTGGTACAGTGTAGCCAGAATAGGCTAGACATATAAAATAGCATTTGGTTGTCATCTAGGCCAAGCTGTCTCTCCATGAGTGGACCTCAAGATGTATATACTGAAAAACATTTTTTGGAATACAATTTATGAAGGAGAATTGTATCATAGAACTTGGGCTCATTTCAGACCTATATAGGAAACTGAAAAATAAGACATAGTTGTGTTAGAAACCTGTATGGTCACATTTACCAGGTTTCATGTGCTTACTTTAGCAGAAATGTTTGAAAATATTTGTTGCAGTTTAATTTTAGACAGTTCTACCCACCCTGTGTTTATATACAGTACTCGGTTACAGATCCAAATGTTTATCATAGCTTCATTATCTTTTATAAACATTAGAATACATACAGACAAATATACAGCTGCATAAGATCCCTCATAAATTGCTTGTTTTTTCCCTTGAAAAAAGCCTCTTTTGGATGAGACACACAGGAAAATTGTGTGTATTTTTATCAATGTTGTCCCCCACCCCCACCATATGTAAATAGCTGCTTGAGCAGTAAATAACTCTGTAGCTATATCATTGTAGAATTAAACTGTGCTCAAAGGCAGATATTATCATAGATGCTTCACTGGATTACACTTAATCTATGCTACTGAATAACGGATTTTTCACTGCTAGAAAACTGACTAATTTTTAAGAGGCTTTTGGGTAAAGTACGCAAAATGGTTTTGCTCATTACTTGTTTCTATTGACCTAATAATAAAATACATATTTTAGAAAGCTACATCCATCCCCTTATGAATTTGAATCTACAGACATAAAAGTTATGTTACATTTGCTACATTTATAAGCGTAGATTGTTCACAGTACTTTATTACTGGGAATTAGTTTTTTTAGATTGTGGTACTGTAATATTATCAGGAATTGAAATATTTAAAGGGATATTCCAGCCAAAATTGGAAACTACGTGGGTGTATTTCGATATTGAACAGAAGCAATTTTGTAATATACATGTATTAGCAAAAATGCTTCTAATAAAAGCTATAGCTGTTTCAAAAGTGTATTTAAGTATGCACCGTGCACCAGCATTTTTAACACAATACTTGCTCAGAGAGCCTAAGGTACTTGTACCATCTGGTAATGACTCAATTTGTTAATTCCTGACATTATACAAGCCCCAGTGATGATCTGAGCAGCTGCATTATTTAAAATGGGGGTGCAGTGAGAATATCTAGCTATGCTTCACATACATGTGCAGAGAAAAATGTTAACACTAAAACAGTGATAACTCTTAATAGAAGCATTTTTGCTAATGCATGTATATTGCAAATATGTTTCTATTCAAATATGTAATTAATCTATGTGCATTTAAATTTTGACTGGAATGTCCCTTTAAATACATTAAGTAACACCCCGACCAAGTGGGCTTTATTAAAAATAGGGAAGCCCCAGATATTATCAGACGAATGATTACGGTTCTTGACTACCTACATCACAAACGGACGCCTTCTCTGGTCCTTTCTTTGGATGCGGAGAAGGCGTTTGACAGAGTGGACTGGACATATATGAACACAGTACTGACGAAGGTGGGATTCAATAGGCCATTCATGACGGCATTGAGAGGGTTATACTCAAAACCTACGGCACACATTAGAGCGATTGGACATCAATCCAGTACTTTTAGCATTCTTAATGGTACCAGGCAGGGTTGCCCACTGTAGCCCCTTCTTTTTGCAATTTGCATCGAACCGTTGGCTGCAAATATACGAAATTCGCCAGACATTACTGGATTGCAACTACAAGACTTCCACTATAAGATCACTTTATTTGCTGACGACATACTGTTAACAGTAACTAAACCACTTATTTCACTTCCCAATATATACAAGATCATACAACAGTTCTCTGAGGTTTCAGGATATAAAATAAATTTAGATAAATGCGAAGCTCTTTCATTAGGCTTGCCAAAACACACTATTAAATTGATAGAAATGAATTTCGACTTTAACTGGGTAAAAGGTGACATAAAATATTTGGGGGTCAAACTGATGAAACAATCTACACAATTATACAAAGCCAATTACATACCTATGTTTAAATCAATAAGATCAGACTTGCTGAAGTGGAGGAAGTACAACTTCTCCTGGTATGGTAGACTATCATCGATTAAGATGAATATACTCCTGAGAATCTTATATTTATTCGATCCCTACCCATTAAAATAGATAAATCTGACCTTAAAGCCCTTCAGGCAGACCTCCATAGATTTCTCAGAGGCTCTAGGCACGCGAGGATTCCTCAGGATATACTTACTCGACATAGACAGCTGGGGGGGAGTGGGACCCCCTAATTTGACAGACTACTATTCAGCAGCCAGACTAGCCCAAAACTCTCTACTAGGGAGAACACAGGAAGATGTATTATGGCCTAAATTAGAGGCTATTATTAGGGGCTATGACAGCCCAGAGGATGTAATCTGGGACAAAGACATTTCTAAAAGTAATAAGGGCTATCAAAATCCGACTACCAAGGCGGCAGTTAAGCAACTAGAAATAGCTAAAAGAAATGGTTTGATTCTACCCGCCAACTCTTTAACAAAACCTCTAAAATATATTATGTCAGAAGAGTCAAGACGATTGATAGACAAATGGGCACATAAAGACTTGTATCGGATAGCTGACTTTCTCGTCAGTAGGAAAATTATGACTTTCAACCAATTACAGGAAAAACTCGAACCTATACGTTTACCTTGGTTTTTATAACTACAGATAGCCTCTGCTATTAATTCATATATTAGGGCTGGGTTGGCTACTACGACCAAAACCATCTTTGAAAAATTGTGCAGTGCACCACACAGACAAAAACAAGTAGTTTCATAACTATATTTCTCCAACATAGGTGTGTCCGGTCCACGGCGTCATCCTTACTTGTGGGATATTCTCTTCCCCAACAGGAAATGGCAAAGAGTCCCAGCAAAGCTGGTCACATGATCCCTCCTAGGCTCCGCCTACCCCAGTCATTCTCTTTGCCGTTGCACAGGCAACATCTCCACGGAGATGGTTAAGAGTTTTTTGGTGTTTAAATGTAGTTTTTATTCTTCAATCAAGTGTTTGTTATTTTAAAATAGTGCTGGTATGTACTATTTTCTCTGAAACAGAAAAGAGATGAAGATTTCTGTTTGTAAGAGGAAGATGATTTTAGCAGACGTTACTAAAATCGATTGCTGTTTCCACACAGGACTGTTGAGATGAAGTAACTTCAGTTGGGGGAAACAGTTGGCAGACTTTTCTGCTTAAGGTATGACTGGCCATATTTCTAACAAGACTATGTAATGCTGGAAGGCTGTCATTTCCCCTTATGGGGACCGGTAAGCCATTTTCTTAGTTAAGTAAAAGAATAAAGGGCTTCATAAGGGCTTAAAAAACTGGTAGACATTGGTTGGGTCTCAGCAAAGCAGATAGCTTGTGAATTTTGAACAATTCCTTCATACTTTTTCGCATATTCAGTAATAAAGTGTGTTCAGTTTGAAATTTAAAGTGACAGTAACGGTTTTATTTTAAAACGTTTTTTGTGCTTTGTTGACAAGTTTAAGCCTGTTTAACATGTCTGTACCATCAGATAAGCTATGTTCTATATGTATGAAGACCAAGGTTTCTCCCCATTTAAATTTATGTGATAATTGTGCCATAGTGTCCAAACAAAGTAGGGACAACAATGCCACAGATAATGATATTGCCCAAGATGATTCCTCAAATGAGGGGAGTAAACATGATACTACATCATCCCCTTCTGTGTCTACACCAGTTTTGCCCACACAAGAGGCCCCTAGTACATCTAGTGCGCCAATTCTTATTACCATGCAACAATTAACGGCTGTAATGGATAACTCTATAGCAAACATTTTATCCAAAATGCCTACTTATCAGAGAAAGCGCGATTGCTCTGCTTTAAACACTGAAGAGCAAGAGGACGCTGATGATAACTGTTCTGACATACCCTCACACCAATCTGAAGGGGCCAGGAGGGAGGTTTTGTCTGAGGGAGAAATTTCAGATTCAGGAAAAATTTCTCAACAAGCTGAACCTGATGTTGTAACATTTAAATTTAAATTAGAACATCTCCGCGCACTGCTCAAGGAGGTATTATCTACTCTGGATGATTGTGACAATTTGGTCATTCCAGAGAAATTATGTAAGATGGACAAGTTCCTAGAGGTTCCGGTGCCCCCCGACGCCTTTCCTATACCCAAGCGGGTGGCGGACATAGTAAATAAGGAGTGGGAAAGGCCCGGCATACCTTTTGTTCCCCCCCCTATATTTAAGAAATTATTTCCTATAGTCGACCCCAGAAAGGACTTATGGCAGACAGTCCCCAAGGTCGAGGGGGCGGTTTCTACGCTAAACAAACGCACTACTATTCCTATCGAAGATAGTTGTGCTTTCAAAGATCCTATGGATAAAAAATTAGAGGGTTTGCTTAAAAAGATGTTTGTTCAGCAAGGTTACCTTCTACAACCAATTTCATGCATTGTTCCTGTCACTACGGCAGCGTGTTTCTGGTTCGAGGAACTAGAAAAGTTGCTCAATAAAGATTCTTCGTATGAGGAGGTTATGGACAGAGTTCAAGCACTTAAATTGGCTAACTCTTTTATTTTAGATGCCGCTTTGCAATTAGCTAGATTAGCGGCGAAAAATTCAGGGTTTGCTATCGTGGCCCGCAGAGCGCTGTGGCTAAAGTCTTGGTCAGCGGATGTGTCTTCCAAGACAAAATTGCTTAACATCCCTTTCAAGGGTAAAACACTATTTGGACCTGATTTGAAAGAGATTATTTCAGACATCACCGGGGGAAAGGGCCACGCCCTCCCTCAGGATAGGTCTTTTAAGGCTAAAAATAAGCCTAATTTTCGTCCCTTTCGCAGAAACGGACCAGCCTCTAACTCTACATCCTCTAAGCAAGAGGGTAATACTTCACAACCCAAACCAGCCTGGAGACCAATGCAAGGCTGGAACAAGGGTAAGCAGGCCAAGAAGCCTACCACTGCTACCAAAACAGCATGAAGGGATGGCCCCCGATCCGGGACCGGATCTGGTGGGGGGCAGACTTTCTCTCTTTGCTCAGGCTTGGGCAAGAGATGTTCAGGATCCTTGGGCGCTAGAAATAGTTTCTCAAGGTTATCTCCTGGAATTCAAGGAACTACCCCCAAGGGGAAGGTTCCACAGGTCTCAATTATCTTCAAACCAAATAAAAAGACAGGCATTCTTACATTGTGTAGAAGACCTGTTAAAGATGGGAGTGATTCATCCTGTTCCAATAAGAGAACAAGGGATGGGTTTTTATTCCAACCTGTTCATAGTTCCCAAAAAAGAGGGAACATTCAGACCAATTTTGGATCTCAAGATCCTAAACAAATTTCTCAGGGTACCATTGTTCAAAATGGAAACTATTCGAACGATCCTACCTACTATCCAGGAAAATCAATTTATGACTACCGTGGATTTAAAGGATGCGTACCTACATATTCCTATCCACAAGGAACATCATCAGTTCCTAAGGTTCGCTTTTCTGGACAAGCATTACCAGTTTGTGGCACTTCCATTCGGATTAGCCACTGCTCCAAGGATTTTCACAAAGGTACTAGGGTCCCTTCTAGCGGTTCTAAGACCAAGGGGCATTGCAGTAGTACCTTACTTGGACGACATCCTGATTCAAGCGTCGTCTCTGTCAAAAGCAAAGGCTCATACGGACATCGTCCTAGCCTTTCTCAGATCTCACGGATGGAAGGTGAACAAAGAAAAAAGTTCTCTGTCCCCGTCAACAAGAGTTCCCTTCTTGGGAACAATAATAGATTCCTTAGAAATGAGGATTTTTCTGACAGAGGTCAGAAAATCAAAAATTCTAAGCTCTTGTCAAGTACTTCATTCTGTTCTTCGTCCTTCCATAGCGCAGTGCATGGAAGTAATAGGATTGATGGTTGCAGCAATGGACATAGTTCCTTTTGCACGAATTCATCTAAGACCATTACAACTGTGCATGCTCAGACAGTGGAATGGGGATTATACAGACTTGTCTCCGACGATTCAAGTAGATCAAAAGACCAGAGATTCACTCCGTTGGTGGCTGACCCTGGACAATCTGTCACAGGGAATGAGCTTCCGCAGACCAGAGTGGGTCATTGTCACGACCGACGCCAGTCTGGTGGGCTGGGGCGCGGTCTGGGAACCCCTGAAGGCTCAGGGTCTATGGTCTCGGGAAGAATCTCTTCTCCCAATAAACATTCTGGAACTGAGAGCGATATTCAATGCTCTCAAAGCTTGGCCTCAACTAGCAAAGGCCAAATTCATAAGGTTTCAATCAGACAACATGACGACTGTTGCATATATCAATCATCAGGGGGGAACAAGGAGTTCCCTGGCGATGGAAGAAGTGACCAAAATAATTCAATGGGCGGAGGATCACTCCTGCCACTTGTCTGCAATCCACATCCCAGGAGTGGAAAATTGGGAAGCGGATTTTCTGAGTCGTCAGACTTTCCATCCGGGGGAGTGGGAACTCCATCCGGAAATCTTTGCCCAAATAACTCAATTATGGGGCATTCCAGACATGGATCCGATGGCGTCTCGTCAGAACTTCAAGGTTCCTTGCTACGGGTCCAGATCCAGGGATCCCAAGGCGACTCTAGTAGATGCACTAGTAGCACCTTGGACCTTCAACCTAGCTTATGTATTCCCACCGTTTCCTCTCATTCCCAGGCTGGTAGCCAGGATCAATCAGGAGAGGGCTTTGGTGATCTTGATAGCTCCTGCGTGGCCACGCAGGACTTGGTATGCAGACCTGGTGAATATGTCATCGGCTCCACCATGGAAGCTACCTTTGAGACAGGACCTTCTTGTTCAAGGTCCATTCGAACATCCGAATCTGGCTTCCCTCCAACTGACGGCTTGGAGATTGAACGCTTGATTTTATCAAAGCGTGGGTTTTCAGATTCTGTAATAGATACTCTGATTCAGGCTAGAAAGCCTGTAACTAGAAAAATTTACCATAAAATATGGAAAAAATATATCTGTTGGTGTGAATCTAAAGGATTCCCATGGAACAAGATAAAAAATTCCTAAGATTCTATCCTTTCTACAAGAAGGTTTGGAGAAAGGATTATCTGCAAGTTCTCTGAAGGGACAGATCTCTGCCTTATCTGTTTTACTTCACAAAAGGCTGGCAGCTGTGCCAGATGTTCAAGCATTTGTTCAGGCTCTGGTTAGAATCAAGCCTGTTTACAGACCTTTGACTCCTCCCTGGAGTCTAAATCTAGTTCTTTCAGTTCTTCAAGGGGTTCCGTTTGAACCCTTACATTCCGTAGATATTAAGTTATTATCTTGGAAAGTTTTGTTTTTGGTTGCAATTTCTTCTGCTAGAAGAGTTTCAGAGTTATCTGCTCTGCAGTGTTCTCCTCCTTATCTGGTGTTCCATGCAGATAAGGTGGTTTTGCGTACTAAGCCTGGTTTTCTTCCTAAAGTTGTTTCTAACAAAAATATTAACCAGGAGATAGTTGTTCCTTCTTTGTGTCCGAATCCAGTTTCAAAGAAGGAACGTTTGTTACACAATTTGGACGTAGTCCGTGCTCTAAAATTCTATTTAGAGGCTACTAAAGACTTCAGGCAAACATCTTCCTTGTTTGTTGTTTATTCTGGTAAAAGGAGAGGTCAAAAAGCGACTTCTACCTCTCTTTCCTTTTGGCTTAAAAGCATTATCCGATTGGCTTATGAGACTGCCGGACGGCAACCTCCTGAAAGAATCACAGCTCACTCTACTAGGGCTGTGGCTTCCACATGGGCCTTCAAGAACGAGGCTTCTGTTGACCAGATATGTAAGGCAGCGACTTGGTCTTCACTGCACACTTTTGCCAAATTTTACAAATTTGATACTTTTGCTTCTTCGGAGGCTATTTTTGGGAGAAAGGTTTTGCAAGCTGTGGTGCCTTCCGTTTAGGTGACCTGATTTGCTCCCTCCCTTCATCCGTGTCCTAAAGCTTTGGTATTGGTTCCCACAAGTAAGGATGACGCCGTGGACCGGACACACCTATGTTGGAGAAAACAGAATTTATGCTTACCTGATAAATTACTTTCTCCAACGGTGTGTCCGGTCCACGGCCCGCCCTGGTTTTTTTAATCAGGTCTGATGAATTATTTTCTCTAACTACAGTCACCACGGTATCATATGATTTCTCCTATGTATATTTCCTCCTGTCCGTCGGTCGAATGACTGGGGTAGGCGGAGCCTAGGAGGGATCATGTGACCAGCTTTGCTGGGACTCTTTGCCATTTCCTGTTGGGGAAGAGAATATCCCACAAGTAAGGATGACGCCGTGGACCGGACACACCGTTGGAGAAAGTAATTTATCAGGTAAGCATAAATTCTGTTTTTTACTTACAGAAGTCACACACAATATCAAAATCTCCCACGGCCCTTCAATGGGAAGCAGACATAGGCAAAACATTTGACTTGACGACTTGGAATCAAATTTTCCTAAACTCTAATAAAGGTTTGCTGGGTGCAGATTTAAGGGAGAATAACATTAAGACAACATTTTGCTGGTACTTAACCCCTTTAAAAACAGCACATATGGTCAAGGGAGGTACCAGGCATTGTTATAGAGGCTGTATACAATTAGGTACATATTTTCATATGTGGTGGGAATGCCCTAAGGTACAGAGGGTGTGGCTCGATCTCTCTAAGTTGATAACAACCATTCTAGATGAACAAGTAATATTGACACCTATGCAGGCTTTACTGAATGACAGTGATCCAAGATTCAATTCGTCTATAAACAAATTTATCAGAATTGTGTGTAGAGTGACCTGTATATCTATAGCAAAGTATTGGAAACTAGGAGTACCAGAGTGGATGGAGGTGCTCAGGAGGATTAGGGATATGTTCTGTTTGTGCAAAACAGCTGCATATATTCAAGATACAGTGGAATCTTTCAATAAAGTTTGGTTTTACTGGATTATAAATGAAAATTGAGTATAAGACAGGTTGAAGTATAGATGAGGTGGAGAGGGTAGATCTTGTGTAGATGTAAACGGGCAAGATATAAAGGTGAGCTCAATGGACATCTAATGAACGAAGAGGTGATGAGAGATGTTTACGGATAAACTATTAGAGGGAGGCGTACAGTGAATTGGCTTATTGGTTATATTTGTTTTGTATGTTGATTGTTATACATTTTTAGAAGTTAAACATTTAAAGATTGGATGCTTGCTCTTATTGGAGCTCTAGTTTGAAATACACAATGTAGATTTGCTAAAGAAATTAATAACATGGAAATACTGTAGACTTACAAAGACTGAAAAATGGATATGATCCATTTGTAATTTATATATTGTATTTCCAATGTAACAAACTGTGTATTGAGAAGAATGTTCAATAAAAAAAAATTAAATCTAAATACATTAAGTAAGCCATTGTAAAAAAAAATCATAGGGCCCCAAGCTGGGCAAGAGGGTAAGCTATGATGTCATATAATAGCAGAGGAAGACATTTTCCTTTGTGTAATAATAGTCCCCAGCTAGAAATCATCCTCTTTCAAATTCCCATATCCTAGGGACCTCTGGTAACCACTTTCTGCCAACATATGCAGTTCTATTTTATGCAGAAAAGAAGACATTAAAGGGACAGTTCGCTGTAAAATAGTTTTTCCCTGAATGTGTTCCCCATGACTTGAGCAATTGCTAATTTCTGCTTCTTTTTGAAACTACGGCCCATCAATAAAGGCTTGGATTGCTGACAGGCCAGATCTCGTAACCTTATCACTCAATTGCTTCTCTTTCTTATCTCTGTACCATACTTAGAAAGAACAATTGAAAATTAACATTTCTCAATAGCCTATACCTAGGTATAGAAACTTTCAGTATAGGTAGGGATACTACAGGCTAAATCAGCTATTTCAAAAGCGAATTCTCTCCAGCAGGTAAAATGGATCATTGGGAACCAGGGCCGTCTTTAATATTGACTGGACCCTGGGCAAACATTTTCTTGCCCCCCCCCATGCAATTTTGCTCTCCACCCCAACATCCCAAAAAAACAACTAAATCACTTTATTTTTAAAAAAAAATAATTATTAGCCTAGCAGTGGATCATCCACTGCTGGGCTAATCATTTTTAAAAATAAATAGGGCTGCAACTAACGATTATTTTCATACTAGATTAATCGGACGATTATTTTTTCGGATTAATCGACTAATCGGATAAAAAATAAATACATTTTTCTTATATTTCAAATAAAATCCACATACTGAGTGTTACAAATAAAAACTTCAGACTAAAACTTTACAACTTTTTATTAACACAACTATTGGTCCAATTTTTTAAGCAGCAGAACATTTTTTTATAATTAAGCAAAACAAAACCACAAACTGTTTGAAAAGAGGTAGAACTAGTTATAGGTAGACTACTACTGTTTATAACATTCTGTTATTCCCTCTTTCAGAAACTTTTTATTGAAATGCAAAAATGTCAAGATGTCCACATGCTCCTAACTGAGGCTGGCTCTCTTTTTTGCAAGCTATTTTGCTTGCAGCAGAGAAGAAGTGCTCAGATGGTGTTGAGGTGCCTGAGATGCATAAGTAGGGTTTTGCCAATTTCACCAAGGTGGGCTATTTATCTTTGTTAGCTCTCACCAATGCAAGGGGCCTCTTAAAAAAAGTAAGCCTGGCCTTCATTCTGACCAATGCAATGGTAAACAACCCGCTATAAGGTTAGAGGAAAAAATATTTAGTCCACTCTTAAACTAACATATATATATATACTTACAGAGGTTGAATTTAGTACATATTCCAATTAAATAAAAATATTTTAAATATATATATATATATATATATATATATATATATATATATATATATATATAAATATTAGACTCCGCACTAAAAATGAATAATAATGAAATGCAAAAATGTGCAGAAAAAATAAAGAAATATTTTAATGTTCACAAGGAAAATGTAACAAAAAAATTGTTGCATACACAAAATCATGATGTCACAATCATCCATACATACAAACATACATACAAACTGGGCGTCCACAGTTATCAAGCAAATATGGAGTGGAGGAGGTCAGATGGAGAGTAAAAAGCAAGCCGAGGTTATATATGCAAAACCATAGGAATATATGATCAGGATACAAATACTTCGAAGCAGTTCATGCACTATAAGCAGTTCATGCAAATGGCAAAAAAAACAATGGTAGGGTAGCTGGCAATTGCAGAGATAAAAGATGCAGCGAGGAATCACAAATGAAGCAGTTCATGCACTTTAGAAAGTTCATACATCCCATAGATGGTAATCGTTATTAGGATAACACATGATGTCAAGTATCACCAAAATGTAATAAAGTGTTTCCTTTTCTATGTTGACATTTGTTGCCATATGTATGTTAACTTTGTGACAGTGTAATCAAGCCCCTCCGGCACTCAAGGACAAGGGTCCGCCGCAAGGATAAGGAATTAGCAAATGCAGCGCTCTCAGAGCGATCTCACCCAAACCGTGTCTGGAGTATAACAGAGAGCGTCCGTGTCACAGAAAACAATGGTGATTCAAGCTGTGCTCCACATCAATCAGTGTCAGCGACTCGATACAGCATGTAAGTATCCAACTCTCTTGGCGTCTGACGTCACATCCACCAGTCAGGCCTGACTGGTGGATGTGACGTCAGACGCCAAGAGAGTTATTCTTCCCACTGACACCTTTCTACAAAGCACTGTTGCCCTAACAAACTTCAGTTAGTTGATCTTAGGGCCACAGCAGAAAGAGCAGGGCTAAACGGACCAGCAGACTGGATGCTGTCTGTCCAAGGCTGCATGGATACAGTGTGAGACGAGTCACACAGCCTCAAGACTGAAGAGAGCAGTGTCTGCAGCTGCACAGATGCTCAAATTTTCACATGCCTGCCGCTCCAGCTTTCTGCTGCATGCGCCTACAGTCAGCCCTACCCAGAAACAATCCCCACCAGCAGAGCAGTTACCTGGTAACAGTGTTAACCCCAGTAGGACCTTTTCTGATGCAGTGGGATTGGCTAGATGCCGAGTTAGGGCTTAGCATTCAGTGCTGCACAGTGCACATCTAAAACAGCACATGGCACTAGCTTGGCATGTCAAATGACACCGGCACGGTCTGGCACAGTTTCTCACAAATAAATATAAGCAGAGAACTTTTGAATGTGACAGTATTAGGACTGACTGTATGTGACATGAAATCAGAAGTCTGGCATGAACCAAAAAAAAATATTTATTTTATTTTTTTAGGACTTTTGGGCACCTCAACAAAGACTGGGCCTGGGCAGCTGCCCCTTTTGCCCTGTGTTAAAGACAGCCCTGTTGGGAACAAATTAAAGGAATTTGAAATGAGTAATAGATTTTTTTTCAGATAAATATAAAAAGTTAGTTACATTTTCATTCCTAATGCATCATGACAGCCATCAACCAATCACAAAATGAATATATACATATATCCTGTGAATCTTGCACATGCTCAGTAGGAGCTTGTGCTTCATAACATGTATATAAAAAGATTGTGCACATTTAGATAATGGAAGGGAATTGGAAAGTTTTGTAAACGTATGTGCTTTATATGAATCATGAAAGTTTAATTTTAACTTGACTGTCCCTTTAAATGTAAAGGAGCTAGCTTTCAACCATTGTTGTTTTTATAAATATTATATAGCACAGTGTTTGTATGGTCACTTAAAGGAAAGTAGTCAAAAAGTACATAGCAGTAAATTAAAGGAATATGAAACACAATTTTGTTTCTTTCATGATTCAGATAGCGTATGCAATTTTTGTTTCATATAATTTTTATTGATTTTATAAAATATAACAGAGAACATTCGATCGATGAAGAGATGAACATGTTTAGTCTTCACAACAAAATAAATATTAATCCATCTTCTTAATATCAATAGAGGAGACATCAATTACATACATTCTATATTTGCTGATCCACATCTGGGATTCTGGGACCAACCCTGATACATTTTGCATAGCTAACTTAACAAAGAATAATTGGATACATTTTCTCTTCCTCTATTTATCCGTTCAATGATCAATAATATAACAGTTTATCCAGAAAAAAAAATCCTTTTTATACTGTTATATTTTCCCTGTTAATTTTGTTTAGACGAGCGGAGGGATCATAGGTAGAGAGAGAGAGAAGAAGAAGAGAGAGAGAAAAAAAAGGGGGGGGGGGAGAAGGGGGAGAAGAACCCTTACCAAAGGCCTAGTAAAACCTGGTCAGAATGCCTAAATGGGTATATTAAGTAATCAATCTCATTATTTGAGAAAGATTTTATAAATAATGAACATGTTGCAAAAAAATTACTTCGTCATTACTTATTATCGTCATGTATATCTGTGTCATGTATATCTGTGTCATCTGTGTCATGTTGTTCCAATATGCATTGTTTTTTAATATAATTTATGATCTCTGATTTGCTGGGAACTGCAGCTTCTTTCCATTTTTTGAAGATTAAATATCTAGTAGTTAAAATAGCCATAATAATATATTTTTTTTCCCTTGGCAGGTAATTTTTCTCCTCCAATCTCAAAAAATACTATCTTCGCACATGAGAGCACCCTGGACTTTGTCTTCAGCCGTTTATTCAACTAGTATTGTAGTTTATACCAGAGATGTCTAATCTTTGGACAGTCCCATAGCATATGTTTGAGGTTGGCCGATAAAAGTGAGCATTTTGGGCATTTGTAGAAATCAGAGTTTCCACATTTAAACCACTTTTCCGGTGTAAAATATGTCATGTGTAGTAATTTAATGTGAGACTCCCTCCATGTAGAAAAGAGAGTGGTTTGCATGACTTCCGTGATAGATTTTTGTATATTAGGACTTTCTAATGGTTCTGGTATTAGTATTGCTGCCCATTTTGAAAATATTTTTGTTAAATTGCTAGGGCCTTAGGTGCGGTTCAAACTCTCTATAACTGCCCCACGGCTACTGTTCGCGGGGTGGGGTTCCAATCTCCCAAATTCACGATTGCAAATGGTACCCGACAGGGCTGTCCCCTATCCCCACTGTTGTTTGCCCTCACTATAGAGCCCTTAGCTCAATCTATCAGATCAGACTCTCAGACATTAGGATTAACAATAGGTCCACATACCCATAAAATTTCCCTCTATGCAGATGACATCACTCTCTTCCTCACTTCTCCTGACACTTCTCTCCCTGCAGTCTTTACTCTCCTCGAGAAATTCGGCTCACTATGCTTCTATAAATTGAATGTAACTAAAACTGAGGCCCTTCCCATAAACATCCCTCCGCAAACCCTCTCTATACTACAGTCCACCTATCACTTCCAATGGAAATCTTCTTCGCTTAAGATTCTAGGAGTTCACCTCAGCCCAGATCCCCTGACCACGATATCACAGAATTATACCGATAGACTTCCGGAATTTAGGAAGTTGCTAGATTCATGGGAGTTTAGGGAGATCTCTTGGACAGGCCGCATTGCCGCGATAAAGATGTCCTTCCTCCCCAAGGTCACATATCTTTTTAGATCTATTCCTTACAACATCCCGAGACCACTCCTTAATAGATTTCAAAGTCTAATCACTTCGTATGTCTGGAGAGACCGTCGACCTAGGACTTCGGGTCGCACACTTGAAAAACCGATCTTACAGGGAGGCCTTGCTCTCCCGAATATGATCTCATATTACAATGCCGCAAGACTCTCACATATCCTTCGCTGGAATGATCCTGAGAGACATCTCTGCTGGTACTCTCTAGAATCCTCACTATTGCCCTCAAATATAACCCTCCCCGACATAATCTGGATCCCCCCCCACCACAGACGAGACGTTGACGGCCTACATCCTATTTTCAGACACACACTCCGATTTTGGGATCAAATCAGACACCATCCAGACATTTCCCCCCACCCCTCACCCGCCATGACAATCCCTGCCGCTCTCTTCTGCCTTCCAGACTCCCACCATGACCTATGGCCACAGGTACACGCACTACAGGTCTCCGACCTCTATGAGCTAGACACATGGCTCTCACACCCAGCAATGTGTGCGAAATTTCAACTTCCACCTAAATTACACTTTGAGGGATTCCGATTGAGCACTCGCTTACGCACTTGGGGTTACCCTAAACAAACTCTACGCCCTTTAACCACATGGGAGAAAGCATGGCGGGGAGCTCACGCTCTCCGACATCTCCTGACCCTTCACTACAATTTACTTATTAACCCGGCTCCTTCGCAAAAAATCTCACAGCATCAGGCCTGGGAGAGAGAAATCGGTCTCACTCTTACTCTAGAGGATTGGCATGCCAGAATTAAAATAACCAAAAAGATCCTCCATTGTGCCACACTGTGGGAACTACATTATAAGATTTTGGTCCGTTGGCACCATGTACCAACCATCCTACACAAGATCTATCACTCCCAATCCCCAGAGTGCTGGAGAGGATGCAAGATGCTTGGTTCTCCACTCCACATATGGTGGTCTTGCCCAATAATTCAGCCATTATGGAAGAAAGTATTTACACTCCTTCGGGCATTAGGCCTCACCCCCCCATTTACCCCTGAGGTTGCCCTTTTACACATGCGGATGTCTGACCTTACCACCTCTGGAGAAGCACTCACGATGTATGTCCTCATGGCCACAAAACTGACCCTAGCTAGAGCTTGGAGGGAGGAGAGGTCGCCAACTCTCTCTCAAGTAATCTCATCTACACATTACATTGGCCAAATGGAACAATACTCGTTCAGAGTACTTGATAGCACTAATGCCTTCTATGAAATTTGGCTCCCATGGCTCACTAGGTTCCCCAACTGGTCCTCAAGCCCTTAAACCACACCATAGACCCATTAATCATCTTCTGCTTTCCCGTTCCTTCACCCCCTCTCCTTTCCTTTCTTTTTTTTTTTTTTTATCTCTCTCTCTCCTCTTTCCCTGCTTCTCTTCTCCTCTTTCTTCTCCTCTATAACCCATTATGTCCGTCTTACATAAATCCCAGTATTCTATATCTCTATCATGCTGAGTACCAATATCATCTTTAAACACAGACTCAATATCTAAACCTGTATCTACAAAACGTTACTTCCAGAAAAGAGACCCATTTAATGTATAGACTTGCTTTCATCCTTATTTCCATGTTTCTTGTCCACTCTTTCCTTTTTTTTATATAAAAGTATGCAATATTTGACATTTAATTGTATTATTCAATGACATTACATTGTACCTCCAATTTTATATCTATTGGCATACTGTTGTTCAATATGTTGTCTCAATAAAAAAATTAAAAAAAAATAAATTGCTAGGGCCTTTATAAGAAGTAAGACTTTGATAACGTGGAAATGGACATATGTCCATTTTTTACTAATACCAGCCAATTTTCCAATGCCCCCCAGAACCAATGCCACCCAAGATCATTTATTAACTGTCCGACATAATGCCTGACTTGCAAGTAGGCAAAGAAGTCTTTCTGTGGGACCTCATATTCCCTTCTAAGGGAATCAAAAGTTTTAATACATTTCGTCTCTACTTCTAATAGTTGAACTATCCTATTCAAGCCTGCATTGTGCCATCTTAGAAATAGCGTATGCAATTTTAAGCAACTTTCTAATTTACTCCTATTATCAATTTTCTTTCTTCTTTTGGTATCTTCATTTTTAAAAGCATGAATGTAAGCTTAGGAGCCAACCATTTTTTGTTCAGCACCTGGGTGTAGCGCTTGCTGATTGGTGGCTAAATTGGTAATAAGAGTAAATTTGAAAGTTGCATGCTCTATCTGAATCATGAAAGAAACTATTTGAGTTTCATATCCCTTTAACAATTTAGTCAGATGTGTTTAAAATATGGAGCATTCTAACTGCTGCAACGATAAAACATCTGTTTCACCACACTACGGTTAAAGGGACACTGAACCCAAATTTTTTCTTCTGGGATTCAGATAGAGCATGCAATTTTAAGTAACTTTCTAATTTACTCCTATTATCAATTTTTCTTTGTTCTCTTGCTATCTTTATTTGAAAAAGAAGGCATCTAAGCTAAGGAGCCAGGCAATTTTTGGT
The DNA here is from genome assembly GCF_027579735.1 of Bombina bombina. Classification (NCBI taxonomy): domain Eukaryota; kingdom Metazoa; phylum Chordata; class Amphibia; order Anura; family Bombinatoridae; genus Bombina; species Bombina bombina. The sequence continues at coordinate 553,357,813 of NC_069500.1, forward strand.
TCAGACGCTGGACAGCACTTGTTTAATGGTGCTGTCCAATCAGCAAGGACAACCCAGGTTGTTCACCAAAAATGGGCCGGCATCTAAACTTACATTTTTGCTTTTCAAATAAATATACCAAGAGAATGAAGAAAATTTGATAATAGGAGTTAATTAGAAAGTTGCCTAAAATTGCATGCTCTATCTGAATCACAAAAGAAAAAATTTGGGTTCAGTGTCCCTTTAATAAAGTCTATATGATTATCCAATAATACCATACCAATAGATTTAAACATTGTGTACTGTTCTCTAAAGTGAAGGATAATCATACGACAAAGGAATGGAAATGGAATTGACAACAGAATTATTTAAGATTGGTCCATCTGACTCTGAAAAGCTTTCTTAGAATTTTAAATTCAATTTCAAGCCTTTTTAAGAATCAAACAGCAAACAGTGCTCCCACATAATTATTAACATACATAGAGTAAAAATGCCACTCACAATTTTATACCTGCTGCGCTAAAACCCTGGAAAGTTCGACCGCTGGGGAGACTTTAAAAAAAAAAAACACTTCTGACTTTAGCTCAGCGTTTAAGCTGCCGCCCTCAGAGCTCTGTGAGTCCGACTGACTACTACTCACTCTGCAAACAGACTGCTGTCCCACTCACTGACTACACGCGCAGTCACAAGCTGAGGAGATTACACGTGCAGTCAGGAGTCAATGTGCCGCCAAAGCCTCCAGTGGAAATAGTTTCAGTTCCGGCTGAGCTGCGCCAAAAGGTTAAGATGATCTGTGACCCACTAGGTATCAATGATGTGTCAACCACGTGATATGCGTAAAGTCGGAAACCCAAAATGTTTTACATTTTTTTTAAAAAAGTTTGTGCTGAAGCAGTGACACACCTACACACCGACACACAGTTTGGAAAGCACTGTTCTAGAGGAACAAGGTCTAGGATTCTATTCAAATCTATTTGTGGTTCCTAAAAAAGGAGGGAACTTTTCGTCCCATCCTAGATCTAAAGTGTCTCTACAAATTCCTCAGGGTTCAGTCTCTCAAGATGGAAACTATTCGTTCCATTCTATTATTGGTTCATAGACCTGAAGGGCGCGTATTTACACGTTCCCATTCACAGGGATCATTACCAGTTTCTAAGGTTTGCCTTTCTGGACAAGCATTTTCAGTTTATTGCCCTTCCGTTTGGTCTTGCCACAGCTCCCAGAATATTCACAAAGGTTCTGGAAGCCCTATTGGCAGTGATCAGATCCCAGAGAATTGCTGTGGCGCCTTATCTGGATGACATCTTGGTTCAGGCGTCATCTTTTCAACTAGCAAAATCTCATACAGTGATGTTGTTTTCTACGTTCCCACGGGTGGAAGGTGAATCTGGGAAAGAGTTCTCTAGTTTCAACTAAAAGAGTTTGTTTCCTAGGGACAATCATAGATTCCCTGTCCATGAAGATTTTCCTGGACATCAGTGTCAGGGTTTTTCCCTGTTGTGTTTGCCATGTGCTGCTGGCAGCCATTTTACTCACCTCTCTTCCTGACTTGGTGCATTGTGGGGGATGCTGCTCACTTCCTGCACTTCCTTTTATGGCCAGACTGTTGTGCATCATCCATGTGAGACAGGATGCAGTCTCAGAATTGTGATGTCATCATTTATTATTTAAAGGGCTTCTGTTCAGTATGCATTGCCTTTGCGTTGTCTGAGACCTGTTTGTGAGAGTTCCTGTGTATTACCTGACTGCCTGACGTCCTTCCTGGTTCCTGATCCCTGGCTTGTTCCTGACTCTGCTGTTCTCTTTGTTCCTGATTCCAGCTCGTCTGACTATTCGCTTTGGCTCCTGACTCGGCTTGTCTGACTACCAGCTCTGGTTTTGACTCCTGGCTTGTTATTTGACTTGTGGACATTTTATAATTTTTTGCTATTAATAAAGGTGTGATTATTTTTGCACTTCTCATGTCAGTCTGATTCCTGGCACCCTGACAGTCCAAGAAAATCCAAGATTCTTACTTCTTGCCTTTCCCTCCAGTCTGCTTTTCGTCCATCAGTGGCTCAATGCATGGAGATGATTGGTCTGATGGTGGCTTCCATGGACATCATTCTTTTGCTCGGTTCCATCTGCAACCACTGCAGTTTTGCATGCTCCGTCAATGGAATGGAGACCATTCAGATTTATCGCAGAGGATAAATCTGGACCCCCTAACAAAAGACTCTCTAAACATCTTGGAGTTGAGAGCAATCTTCAATTCCTTGACAGCTTGGCCTCAATTATCTTTAGTCCGGTTTATGAGATTCCAGTCGGACAACATCACCTCAGTGGCTTACATCAACCACCAGGGAGAAATTTGTAGTTCCTTGGCTATGAAGGAGGTGACTCGCATTCTGCAGTGGGCAGAAGCTCACAATTGTCTCCTATCTGCCATCCACATTCCAGGAGTGGACAATTGGGAAGTGGATTTTCTGGACAGACAGACTTTTCATCCAGGGGAGTGGGCTCTCCATCTGGAAGTGTTCTCCAGGATAACCCTCAGGTGGGGGGTTCCGAAGTTGGATCTGATGGCTTCTTGTCAAAATTCCAAGCTTTCAAAGTACGGTTCAAGGTCAAGAGATCCTCATGCCGCCCTGATAAATGCTCTGGTGGTCCCTTGGGATTTCGGGCTAGCATACCTGTTTCCTCTGTTTGCTCTCCTTTCACGAGTCATTGCTCATATCAAGCAGGAGAGAGTGTCTGTGATTCTAACAGCTCCTGTCTGGCCTCGCAGGATCTGGTTTGCGGATCTTATGAAGAGGTCATCTCTTCCACCTTGGAGATTACCTCTGAGGAAGGACCTTCTAATTCAGGGTCCATTACTCCATCCAAATCTAGATTCTCTGAAGCTGACTGCTTGGAGATTGAACGCCTAGTCCTGTCTAGATGTGGTTTTTCGGAGGCAGTCATTGATACTATGCTTCAGGCTTGTAAACCTGTTACTCATAGGATTTACCATATGGCGTAAATACCTTTTTTGGTGTGAAGCTAAAAGGTTTTTCTTGGAGTCAGGTGAGGATTCCCCAAATTTTATCTTTTCTTCAGGATGGTCTGGAGAAAGATTTGTCAGTCAGTACTCTGAAAGATCAGATTTCTGCTCTGTCTATCCTTTTGCACAAACGTCTGGCAGAATTACCAGGTGTTCAAGCTTTCGTTCAGGCCCTGGTCAGAATCAGGCCTATGTTTAAACCTGTTGCTCCTCCTTGGAGCCTTAACCTATTTCTTAACGTTTTGCAGCAGGCTCTGTTTGAGCCGATGCATGTTGTTGATATAAAATTGTTATCTTGGAAGGTTTTGTTTCTTCATTATTATTATCGGTTATTTGTAGAGCGCCAACAGATTTTGCAGCGCTATAAACAAAGGGGGAGTACAACAAAACAATTATAGGGTAGAGGGCCCTGCCAAGAGTTGCACTGTTGTAGTCAGCTCTTAAGAAGGTGATCTACAAACAGATGGACTTTTAGGCTTACATGCTAAGAGGGTTCAGGGGATTTCAGTGGGGGAGAGGAACTGGTATTAGGAAAGGTTAGCGTAGGTTGTATGCGTCCCTGAACAGTAGAGTCTTTAGGGAGCACTTGAAGCTTTTAAAACTAGAAGAGAGTCTTGTGGAGCGAGGCAGAGAGTTCCACAAGATGGGAGCCAGTCTGGAGAAGTCCTGTAAACGGGAGTGTGATGAGGTGACAAGAGAGGAGGAGAGTAGGAGGTCATGAGCAGAGCGAAGGGGACGGGAGGGAGAGTATCTGGAGACAAGGTCTGAGATGTAGGGGGGAGCAGTGCAGTTGAGGGCTTTGTATGTAAGAGTGAGAGTTTTGTGTTTGATCCTAGAGGCAAGAGGAAGCCAGTGAAGGGATTGGCAGAGAGGCGCAGCAGATGAAGATCGACGTGTAAGGAAGATGACTCTGGCAGAGGCATTCATTATGGATTGTAAAGGAGCTAGGCAGCAGGTGGGGAGACCAGAGAGGACAGAGTTGCAGTAATCAAGGCGGGAGAGAATGAGAGAGTGGATTAAAATCTTAGTTGTGTCTTGTGTAAGGAAGTGTCTAATTTTAGAGATGTTTTTAAGGTGGAAGCGGCAGGCTGTAGCCAAGGACTGAATGTGAGGAGTGAAGGAAAGATCTGAGTCAAATGTGACCCCGAGACATCGGGCATGCAGGGTAGGGGTAATGACGGAGTTGTCGACAGTTATAGAGATATTGGGGGTGGAGATTTTGGAAGAAGGGGGGAAAATGAGGAGCTCAGTTTTGGAGAGATTTAGCTTGAGGTAGTGAGAGGACATCCAGGAAGAGATGTGAGAAAGACAGTTAGTGACACGGGTTAGCAAGGAAGGAGAAAGTTCTGGTGCAGAGAAGTAGATTTGGGTGTCATCAGCATACAAATGATATTGGAAACCGTGGGACTTAATTAGGGAACCTAGTGATGACGTATAGATTGAGAAGAGAAGGGGACCGAGGACAGAGCCTTGCGGTACTCCGACAGAAAGTGGTGACGGGGCAGAGGAGGCCCCAGAGAAGGCTACACTGAAGGTACGGTTTGACAGGTAGGAAGAGAGCCTCTTGCTATTTCTTCTGCTCGCAGAGTTTCTGAGCTTTCAGCTCTGCAGTGTGATTCCCCGTACCTTATTTTTCGTGCAGATAAGGCGGTCCTTCGTACTAAATTGGGATTTCTCCCTAAGGTGGTGTCGGATCGAAACATTAATCAGGAAATTGTTATCCTTCTTTTTGTCCTAATCCTTCTTCTCATAAGGAACGACTTTTGCATAACTTGGATGTTGTGCGTGCTCTAAAATTTAAATAAAATGAAGTTCTGTGGAACAGATTTGCAAGGCAGCAACATGGTCCTCTTTGCATACTTTTTCCGAATTCTACAAATTTGATACTTTTGCCTCAACTGAGGCCTCTTTGGGAGAAAGGTTCTTCAAGCAGTGCTGCCTTCTGTTTAGGTCCTCCTGCCTTGTTCTCCCTCCCTGTTCATTCCGTGTCCTCTAGCTTAGGTATGGGTTCCCACTAGTAATTGGAATGATATTGTGGACTCTCCATGCCATAGGAAAGAAAACAAAATGTATGCTTACCTGATAAATTTCTTTCTTTCGGGCATGGAGAGTCCATGACCCCGCCCTCTTTTTTATTATAATTTGACAGTTTTATTTATTAAACCTCAGGCACCTTTTCACCCTTATGTTTCTTCTTTTTCCATTTTCCTTCGGCTGAATGACTGGGGATTATGGGTAAGGGAAGTTACACTTAACAGCTTTGCTGGGGTGCTCTTTGCCTCCTCCTGCTGGCAAGGAGTTGAATATCCCACTAGTAATTGGAATGACGTTGTGGACTCTCCATACCCAGAAAGAAAGAAATTTATCAGGTAAGAATAAATTTTGTTTTACCCAACAGCCTTGCTTTGGTTCTTTATTTTGATATCTAGGTTACTGACATATTTACAAAAGGATTATAAATGGAAAAAAGATCTCTTAGCAATACATTGGAAATGCAGTATTTCACTTACTGTACTGGAAAATTTCTGACAACCAACTCAAGCCAATGTGATTACAAAAATTTGCTTTATCTTTTCACTGTTGCAAGAGACTGCATTTTAAATATAGACTCTTGTTTACAGAATTGAAGCCACATTAATCGTTTATTTGGAAGCTGTGAAACACTACTTACATTGTTTTTGAGCGATAACTTTTATAGATAAAGCAATCTTATTTTTTAAGCACAGCATCAATGAACAGGGGTTTTAAAGGGACACTGAACCCAATTTTTTTCTTTTGTGATTCAGATAGAGCATGCAATTTTAAGCAACGTTCTAATTTACTCCTATTATCATTTTTTCTTTGTTCTCTTGCTATCTTTATTTGAAAAAGAAGGCATCTAAGCTATTTTTTGCTTCAGTACCCTGGACAGCATTTGTTTATTGGTGGGTGAATTTATCCACCAATCAGCAAGAACAACCCAGGTTGTTTACCAAAAATGGGCCGGTATTCTTGCATTTCAAATAAAGATACCAAGGGAATGAAGAAAAATTGATAATAGGAGTAAATTAGAAAGTTGCTTAAAATTGCATGCTCTATCTGAATCAAGAAAGAAAAAAATTGGGTTCAGTGTCCTTTTAAGTAACTGTTGCCCTTCAATGTTCTTCCTATAACAAATTCTTTTTAATCTAGTGAAGAGATTAATTCAATTGCTCTTCTGGCTTTTTGAGTTTTGGGGAGATTTGTTTGCTTGCACCCCTTGGGGAGAGGGAAATATTGCCAGCCACAGGACAGAACTTTAGAAAAATTGGGTTTAATTGTCCCTTTGAATAATGTGGTGAATGTATCCAGATCTGACACACTGACTGGAGTGGAAGGAGACATTGCTTCTTCTTTAACACATACAACTGACATAAGTAAGAAGCTGACGTCTATAAATCACAAGAACTACTGCTAAGATGGCATAATACTTAACTTTCGTACACACTGCCAATAGCAATAGTTATACAGGAAACATATCTTGTGTCTAAAAGGGAATGCCACATTTAACAGTTTAAGGCAGTTCAAGTTTATTTGAAGAGGATGGTTTATTTAATATTGTTCTTTCATGATTCAGATAGAATATGTAATTTTAAAGCAACTTTCCAAATTAATTCTGTTATTAATTTTGCTTCATTCTTATTGGTATCCTTCGTTGAAGATAGTAATGCACTACTGGGAGCTAGCTGAACATACTGGGTTAGCCAATGACAAAAGGCATGCATGTGCAACTACCAGTCAGCAGCTAGCTCCTAGTAGTGCATTGCTGCTCCTGCTCTTGATATATGGATAGGAAGTGGAAGCTTAAAAATGCTTGATGATAAAATGATAAGAGTGTCTTTATCTAATATAATCTTTATCTAATATTCCACAAAATATTCAGAAACTGTGTTCATCCCATCAACCTCATACATCCCATTAAAATGGTAAGTAGTTATTGGTGTTATTAAAAAAAATAAAAAAAAATTCTTGCACATACTTACATACTGTTACTTGTAAATACATTTTTTTTTTTTTTTTAGGTTAAATGTATAATACAATAACACATAATGGTTCAATCATCGTACCAGTATACAGAGGACAAGTAACAAAAAGAAAAAAAAACAGAGAGAATAAAATATTGGAAAAACATATCAATCACTTTGATCAACACATATACTCTTATCTGTTACATCACAGTCATATGAACCATATTAAAAAATAATAATAAACCTCATATTTTCTAGTTTTACTTTAAGAAATAAAATAAAATAAAATTGTCCTCCTGAATCTTCAGAGGTCACTTAAGTACCCCAACCCATTAGTTCAATATTGTGTCAAGAGGAGAACAGAGCTAGTAACAATAATGTATTATAGAGGGAAATATATATTTTGTATGTATAAAGTCTAAACAACCTTAGATGGGATATATACATATAAGAAAAAAAAAAATAAAGAGAAAAAAAAAGGAGAAACTGCCATCCTATAGTTAAAGATTCCAAGGTCTATACTGTATATCATAATACACTGTACTCATAATAGCTCACTTCACGTTATACAACAATGTGACATAGTAGTTAGAGTTGTATATGGTACTTGGGAGTGTAGTTTGAAAAACATTATAAATAGCGCACGGTAGAGCCTCTAACCCATAACTGGGATTCTGTTTAGGTATAATCCAATTCTAGTAATTAACTATCAGAATAGACAGTGATATAAATATCCCTCCTAACAGAATATATTAATGAAGTTTTTGGGGAAAAAATTATTGCGGTATATTACGAGAGAAACCGCACTTTTAGCCTCTGGATGCAATTTACGGATTCCAGAGTACTTTTAAGTTGCTGGGGGGGGGGGGGGGGTAGGTGGTATAAGAACCAACATCTGTAGTGTGAGAAAATACGTATATGGTTTTAAATAAATGGTTTGAATCACAACATTTTATTCCTGGAGCCTACATTAAATAATGGGGTATAAACATAAAACTCTGATTTCCCCTAATTATTGAAGAATATAAGCTATATCAACGAAATAACAACAAATGTCTTATAGTTATTATAAGTAGAGATAAGTCAAGACATAGTAATATTAACCATTTTGTTAGCAGAACTATTCTACAGCTGTAGGAGAAACTTACATAAAGGTAGTATTAACGACCGAGGTCTAGAAGGAAGTGCCCTGAACCCAATACCACCCAGGGCCCTTGGGTTGGCGCCAGATCCCAGCAATCCCCAATCTCCACCCATGCTACAACTGACCAAGTCTTAAGGAGATATAACTGTAGGGAAGATCAATATTAAGAGAATAGTAACTGCTGTATCTATAGAGGGCTTCTAAGATTATAAAAAAATTATGATGGGTAAATGAGTTGAATATAAGCTCTCTACAATTTGTCTCCTCTCAGTATACATTCGGCACATATTGTAAGTTAAAGTATGCATAGTAAAAACTGACATTGTCCACTGCAATAGAACATTATCTAAATTCTAGTACATAACTCTGGCAACATGTACTGGGGGAAACAGAGCTGTTCATAGGCAAATGTACATTAAAGTAAATTAAATTGAATTAAATTGGCAGGTCGCATCAATATTTACAAATATGGCTTAAGTTGGAAGACATAAACTAAACAAAAGGTTTCGGCTAACTGTCACCATGAATACTAGTATAGTTGTTAAAATGGATACTCAGTTAGAGAACAAGAAACATAAATATAACGAAACGTGCGAGTTAAATACTTGGTATTACCCCATCCTGCGTTATCAGCCAGGTATAAATGCATTCAGACAGATCATAGTGAGCATAACTAACAATAAAGCACCTATCAGGGTAAATAAAGACATTGAATTCAAATGGTATAATCAGCAAATGATGAAACTCGTATAGGTTAAACTATCATCATAGGAAAAGAGAGTAAAGTCTCGACTGTAGCCCTGGAAAATAATAATATACTATAGCCTTACCAGCGCAATAGTCAGTCTGCTACTGGCCCACAAACTATCATTTATATGGAGCACTCATAATAACCTAACCGCAAAATCTCATATATCAGGATGGCAGTCCGTCATATAGAGTAGATACCATAAACTGTCTCAAGCAATGTCTCTTAGTTCTTTCTGTTGTGGAGACTAGCAAAAAAAAAAACATACCCAACGGCTAACATAACAAACATCAGATCCAAGCCCTGCATATCTCACAGCCATCAGAGAAGCCCTGTGGTATCTTCACCCCACACCGACTCGAGCCGCATGGAAGCTTTTCTCCGTGTCAGTGTGTGTCTCTGTAACCTGATAGGCACAATCCGAAGAATGAGCCGACTGTGTAATAGCCTTATCTTCAGGCAAAGTTGAGCAGCGTGGTGTAGCCGCTTCTCCCTTCATCTTCGTTAATACCGGCTTTTTTTGGGCTTCCAAACTCTGCACGGGTAGAGTAACCCGCTCCTCCTTATAGACCTTGACTGCTGTTCCTGCAGCGATCGGCCACCTCACCGCGGTACTCAGCACAATAGCCTCCTCTTCTTCCCCTGTATGACGTCGCTCCTTAGATCCAGCTAGGGCTGCCATCGGAGGTAATTGACTCGCTGCTCTGCTTGCCTGCTCTTCGGAACTGGTAGCTGTTATAGCGGTAGGTCCTGGGGTAGTCGCTTTCTGCTCAGGTCTCCACGGGTCACTCTGCTGTGCTATTAGATGCTCACAGAAAAAGTAATGTACTATCTTTCTCCATCCGAGTAAAATATGCAGTTATAATCTTCTCAATTATTTCATAAGTTTGTGCCGCCATGGCAGACTTCTCTAGGTGTTTAAGCCTGCAAAAAAGAACAGTGTTCATGCATCCAGCTAGTATGTCTTTGGTAATGGCGTCTAAAGTCGCCAGCCGCATGGGCCTCTTAGAATAACAAAACCCGGCTCCAAGAACAATACAAGTTCTAGAGTCACTCTTAACTCTCAAAAGATGAGACTGCCGCAATATACACCAGATTTATGTATCTTAATGCCATCCAAGTCCAATTTTAGGTTCTGAAAAGTCCCACAAAGTCAGGAGCTCTGGAAGTGTGCGACCTGCCATGTTGGTAGTTACCTTCGCCCCCGCTGTAAATACATTTTGTTATTATATAATTTATGTATGTGTCCGTATCCTTAAAACGAGATAGTTTAACCTCCTAGTACTGGATTACTGTGTTGCAAAATTATAAGGATCTAAAAAGTGTATGAATGCGAGGAGAAAGAAAAAGGGGCTAATAGCACTCAATCCTACCTAAATAGAATAATTATAAAACTAAATTTTATTAATGTAAAGGTTAAAATAATGTCAGAGCAACCTCTGTACCACACACCAAACACAGCACACCCTTCCCCCCTAAAAGTCCGTGTATCACTCCCTGTTTCCTGGCCGATAACAGGAAGCGTCGGCTTCAGGTGACAGGAGTGATAAACACGGTAATAACAACTATAAAATTCATACAAACGCGTTTCAGCCATTAACCGGCCTTTCTCAATGTTGACCATTGTTATGTGATAAGTGAAAAATTAGCTAGCCGAAGTTTTAACTACAACTGCCTTATAAACCCATTCAACTCGTAAATCAACCAATTGCTGTGCGGCTTACTCTACACACCCTCTTTATACGTCATCTTATGGGGGTGTATCATAACCATACACTGCTCTTATGATTGGATAAACAAAAGATAGGGCGTGAAGTATTGTAACTGTTTCAGCACGTAAATCATCCAATCGCTGTGAGGCTTAGACTACACACCTCTCTTAACGAGTCATCGTGTAGGGTATCGTAACTACACATTTATCTTCCTATTGGTTCTTGTAATGGGACGTAGAGGATTGTAGCTTTGACACACATCATAGTAAATAGATTGATTTACGCTCTTGACTTACCGAATGGAATTAAAATAAAAATAGATTCCAACAACAATAACATATATATCTGTTAATGAATCATTATATTATGCCTCAAATGGGTCTAGAAATGTATAGAGATTAGGGCTTAACTTGCTGTCCAGATGTAGCAGCTGATATCAGTAATAGTTATATCCCTTAAAACCTACACTATTACAACGTTTACTGCAAAGTGTCATAACGATCATATGTAATTTATATAAATATATATGTACAACCCTTTCTTATTATCATGCATACAGAATGATTATTAGACCTTGATCCGTGTGTAAATACTGTTTGAAATAAGTAAGTAGAAACATGTCCTAACGTATACCATCTGTATCCCTACTAATGTACATTATCCCTTGGGGGTGGGCAGACATAGTAATAGTATGTAATATGTGTAACACCCAGTTAACTAAGGAAGATGGACATTATTACATACATGTTAAACACACGCAATAAATTACATCATTTCAGCCAGTCTCCGGTAGTACTACATACTGGTACTCAGTCATAGTTCTATCTAAAATATTTATACCATCTATCCACAAACAATAAAGGGTATTAGTAATGTACAAAATATATATCAAATTTAGTACTTTTGCACTTATTGTTAGAGCATACTTATGTATTGTGTAGGTAATCCCAATAGACATGGAAGTTATAAATAGAAATTACCCTAATACATCTACAAAACGCTTATACATTAAGTGCTTAATAGTGAGAGCAATAATCTAATTAACCCTTCTCAGGAATAAATTTAAAGGTATACCCAAAAATTATTATTCTCATTTATCCCATGAGGCATAACAGAGTTCAAGTTGAAAATCCATTTTGTTTCCATCTTTTTTCCGTTTCACCCCCTCTGATACCAGATCTTAATCTTTCTAACCCCCAACATCTGAAATTTTTAGAGCTGCCATTATGTGCTTGGAGAAAATGTTTCGCTACAGTCGTGATTTTTTTACCATTCTCTACATCTTTATGAGCTTTTCTAATATTACTCAGATGTTCGGTCATACGGGTACCCATACTTCTGGTGGTCATTCCTACATAATATAAATTACAATTGCAGGAAATACAGTAAATCACATTGGTACTCTTACAGTTAATAAAGTCTTTTATTTTGCCAGTTTTTCCCAAATCTATCCTCCATGGTCTGTTTCTTGATCATATATTGACAGACTTTGCAACTACCACAAGCTATAGAACCTTGATAGATTTGTGCTTTATTTACATTTCTGTCAAAGTGGCTCCTGGTTAATGTGTCACTTATGTTATTAGCCCGTCTATATGTAAAAGACAGTGTATCAGGGATTAATGATTTGAGTAATTTATCCGCTTGCGGGATGTGCCAATGTTTATTTACAATATGATCAATATGATCACTAGCTGTTGAGTATGTGGTCACAAACCTTACGGTATCATCAGTATTTTTATTTTTAGGGGTGAGTAAGTCATTCCTGTCTTTAGTTAGAGCTTTATTATAAGCTCTGGCAAAAGATTTATGGGAATAACCTCGTTTGAGGAGTCTAGTTTTTAATTCTAATGCCGCAATTTTAAATGTATCTACACCACTACAATTTCTTCTGAGACGCAAATATTCACCCACTGGTAAACCTCTTATAGTAGCAGGATGATGATAACTACTCGCTAAAAGTATGTTATTAGTGGCAGTAGGTTTCCTATAGGCGTCTGTCTCCAAGTTATTCCTGACCTTACAAATGTATAGATCTAGAAATTCAACTTTGTCCTTACTTATTGTAGATGTGAGATACAGCCCAAAAGGATTAACTTTCAGGGCTTGAATAAAATCCAGCAGTAGGTTCTGAGGGCCATTCCACACAAAGAATATATCATCAATATACCTGGACCAGTGGGATATATATTGCGTTAAGTGTCTCAGTGATTCATGAAACACTACTGTCTTTTCCCACCAGCCCAGGTATATATTCGTGTATGTGGGGGCACATGAAGTGCCCATCGCTGTACCACACACTTGAAGGTAAAACCTATAATCAAAAACAAAGAAGTTGTGAGTTAGTACAAATTCTAGTAATTTGATTAGAAATTCCTTTTGTTCACTTGGCATACTCTGTTCTTTAGACAGAAAATGAGAGATGGCTCTACTACCCCATTGGGTTTGTATGCTAGTGTACAGCGACTCAACATCGCAAGTTACTAGAATAGTCTCCCTTGTGTGTGAAGGCAAAGACTCAACAATATGTCTGAGTCTAGCGGCCACGTATTTACTTGCTTTTTCTGTTAATGAGCCTATACCAGACACTATAGGTCTTCCACGTATTTTAACAAGACTTTTGTGCACTTTAGGCAGTAAGTAAAATGTGGCAACCCTCGGTTGTTTTACTGTTAAAAACTCAAACTCTTTGAGGTCAATAATCTCATTTGCCAGAGCTTCTTGAATCAATCTATTATATTTACTCAAAAACATTTCAGTGGGGTTACCTAGTAGATTTTTATAGTTATTGACATTAAGAAGATGGCGTTTAGCTTCTTCTTGATACATGTCATTGGGCCATATTACTATATTGCCCCCTTTATCACTTTTCTTGATCTGAACATCATGAAACTTCCTTAATTCCTGTAGAGCATTATTTTCCTCTTTAGTGAGGTTATTGCCTCCACTTCTATTACCTGTGGGTTACTTAGTATATCATTACATACCAGGTTTAGGAAAGTTAAAGTATTAGAAGAAGTGCTATAAGGGGGTACAAAATGTGATTTATTTTTTAATATGTATCTCCAACTATTATCTTCTTTTTCTAAGTTTTCCCCACTATTTTCTTCCAACAGAGTTATCAAATCATCTATAGCGGTCATATCAGCCTTATCTATAGAAGGAGCCTCTATATTGCAGAAATATTTTTTCAGTAAAAATGTTTGAGTAAATAAATGTGCATCTTTAATAGCTTCGAATTTGTTCAATGATGGGGTTGGTATAAATGTTAAGCCTTTTTTCAGGACTGAGATCTGATCTAAAGTAAGAACTTTATTTGATAGATTTATTATATTCAATTCTGAGTGTTCTATTTCTAAAAAGTGTGTCACCAACATGAAAAGTTTGGAAAGCTCTGCTCTAGAGGGACTGGTACAATAACTCCCAGGGAGGATAGGTCTTTTACGCAATTTAAAAAGGCCTCCCTCTTTACCTGGATTGAGGATAGTCTTGACAGGAGAAATCTGCCCCTTGGAGGGCAAGACTTAAATCCTATTTTGTAACCCTGGGATACTATGTCCACAGCCCAGGGATCTGGGACATTGCGTATCCATTTTTCCTGTCGAAAAAGAGAAAGCCTGCCCCCCAACCGATCCAAAATCGGATCGGGGGCGGACCCTTAATGCTGAATTAGAGTCAGCGAAAGGCTTTTTGTTTTGCTTTCCCTTGTTTCAGGGCTGGCTGGATTTCCAAGTGGACATGGATGGGTCTGGTTTGGAAGAGGAAGAGGAGGACTTCTGTCCTTTAAAGTTGTGAAAGGAACGAAAATTAGAAGTATGTCAACCCTTAGATCTTTTCTTCTTGTCCTGAGGTAGGAAAGACCCTTTCCCACTGTAATCTCTGAAATGATTTCCGCCAGACCAGGCCCAAACAGAGTTTCACCCTTATAAGGTAAAGAAACATCAGCCGACCAAGATTTTAACCACAGAGCTCTACGAGCTAGGACAGTGAGGCTAGACAACTTAGCTCCCAGTCTGATTACCTGCATGTTGGCATTGCAGATAAAAATATTGGCTAATTTAAGAGCCTTGATCCTATCTTGGATCTCCTCAATCATAGACTCCTCTGATATTAAATCAGACAGGGCATCGCACCAGTAAGATGCTGCTCCCGCAACTGTAGCAATACTTGCCGCAGGTTGCCACTGTAGTCCTTGATGGATGTACATCTTCTTTAAGTAAGCCTCTAGCTTCTTATCCATAGAATTATTAAAAGACCAACTATCCTCTATAGGAATAGTAGTTATTTTAGCTAGAGTAGAAATGGCTCCTTCTACTTTAGGTACAGTGCGCCATGAGTCACGAATGGAGTCAGCAACAGGAAACATCTTTTTAAAAACAGGGGAAGGGTAAAAAGGAACCCCTGGCTTATCCCATTCCTGAGCTATAATTTCAGACATCTTATCTGGAACAGGAAAAACAGCCTCAGAAGAGGGAGAATCATAAACTCTGTTAAGTTTAGAAGACCTTTTTAGGGTTGACCGCAACCGAAGGTTCAGAGTCATCCAAAGTAGCTAGCACCTCCTTCAGTAGTAAACGGAGATGTTCAAGCTTAAATCTGAAATTAACTTCTTCAGATTCACAAGATTTCTTTCCCATAGTATCAGATTCTGAGATTTCACCTTCAGAAGCTACTGAAGTATCCTCCTCATCAGACAGTGACCTAAGAAAGGTTGATCAGCGCAGTTTTAGAATCTGAAACCTTACTAACAGACAAATGTTTAGATTTTCTCTTACCCTTACCCGAAGAAGGGAAAGCTGACAAAGCCACAGATATTGCAGAAGTAATCTGAGTGGTGAAACCACCAGGTAAATAAACACCCCCAGGGGTTGAGAGGACACAGAATGAGAAACAATTAAGGCTTGGGGCATTTGAGGAGAAAGCTGAGGAATGTCACACACAGCATTATCCTGAGAGACACTTGGCTCAGAAGGGAGTATTTGTCTTTAAATTTTAAAGTTTTAGCTAAACATGAGGAACACATTTGCTTTGGAGGACAATTTAAGCCACTAAACATAGTAAGCATTTATCCACATAGACTGATCGAATTCTGAATCCATAGCTACAGAATTCAGTTCCTAAATTAATCAAATTAGTGAAAAATAAAATGTTTCAAATTTTATTAGAGATTTTTATCATTAGCATACAGACAGTGGAGGCTCCTCCATTTGTGCACATGAGCACGTGCCCCCCTGTCAGATGCAGAGGAAAAAAAATAATTTTGCAGAATAAAATATAATTTTTCCAATAGCCCCCTATTAGAAAAATTATATTTTATTTCTAAACCCCCCCAAAAAAATGATGTTTTTTTAATTTTTCTGAATAAAATATAATTTTTCCAATAGCCCCCTATTAGAAAAATTATATTTTATTTCTAACCCCCAAAAAAAAATAATTCTGATGCTTTTTTTTTAATTAAACATACAAAATTTTGTTTCCTGGTGTGTCTCTTTAAGGGAATCGCACGTGCGATAGAGCCCTATACCCTGCCTGTCAGTGAAGTCTATTTCACTGCAGGCATCTGGGCCAGGCTTAAGCTGCTTGTATATAGATCCCTGTTCGCACAAGCTGAAGTGTGCGAGTGGGGAGGGACAACTTCAAGGAGCCAAGTTCAGCTGCGCTCTGATTGGCTGCAGGTAACCCTGCATCACCGGCTCCTCCCCGGTATCAAACAGGCGTTCTAGAACTTCTAGCCAAGTTGCCTGTGTGCCCTCGGATAGGCTGCGCCTGCTCGCACCATGATGCCGGTGACGTCATCACCGGCTCCTCCCCGCATCAACGGCGCAAAAAATTCAGTCTTGAGTTTGCTGTTGAGCGGAGAGGAGTCAGTGAACTGAGAGCCTGACCCTGTCTGTGTCTACTAGTCTGAGCGAACTTTACTCTGCATGCCATTTGCCATTGCAACGATTAACAATAACAATACTAACTGACCTGTGTGCTACTGTGCTGTGCTGTAAAACTGCTGTTACCTGTTGAATTACAGTTACACAGCCAGCCAGCACTGACTTACTTAGTTCTTCTGCCTGTCTGTCTGTTAGACTAGCCGCCGGGCTAGCCCTAGGCTAGAGAGGGAAAGTTAGAGGGAAAGTTAGTGGGGCCAGTCCAGAGGAACTGTCTGTCAGTCACTCACTTGGGCTGCTTTGCTTAGCTTTTTGGGCAGAATTTTATTTGTGAGACACTGTGAGAGGCTTCTTAGTTCTTGCCTGGGGCCCTGTCCCCTCATTTTGAACAGAAAGTTATTTAGTCAGAGATAGATTGAGTCAGTCTGTCAGTGTCAGAGTGAGAGTGTAGTGAATTAGCAGCAGGCCAGATACTTAAAGTTAATTATTAGAATTAATCTACACTACTAGAGTAGGACTAGGGAGTAGTGTGGTTACTTTTAGTTTTAAATCAATAGATCATTAATTAGATTGCAAGTTTTGAATTTTTTTTTCTTTTCAAAAAAGCAGTTAACTGCCTGTGCTGTTATATTAACAGTCTAATTTATTATAAAATATAAATTGTAATTATATTAGTTATATTATTTACCACAAGTGTATATTTTTTAAAAACTTCAGAGCTATTTACCTACAAGTTATATATTTCATAACACCCGCAAAACTACTTGCCTAAGCCTTATTGCCTTTGCCTACTAGTTTTAGACAGTAGTTGACCTTGATCATTGACGGCTGTCGTGTCACGGCTGCTACCTGCTGTAATAAACTAGTTAAAACACTATTTTAGTTTAGAATTATTAGCAGTTTGCAGAGAGTCTCAGAGTTTTTAAAACAATTATATATTTTATAACAGCTTCACAGCTACTTACCTACAAGTTATAAAAGTCACTGCTGCTACCTGCTGTAATTAACTAGTTAAAACACTATTTTAGTTTAGAATTATTTAGCAGTTTGCAGAGAGTCTCAGAGTTTTTAAAACAATTATATATTTTATAACAGCTTCACAGCTACTTACCTACAGTCCTAAAAGTTATATATTTTAGAACAACCAAAAATCTACTTGCCTACTAGTTTTAGACTGTAGTTCACCTTGCCCGTTGACGGCTGTCACGGCTGCTGCCTGCTGTAAATATACTACTTAAAGTTAAAACACTATTTTAGTTTAGAATTATTAGCAGATTGCAGAGAGTCTCAGAGTTTATAAAACAATTATATATTTTATAACAGCTTCACAGCTACTTACCTACAGTCCTAAAAGTTATATATTTTAGAACAACCAAAAATCTACTTGCCTACTAGTTTTAGACTGGAGTTCACCTTGCCCGTTGACGGCTGTCACGGCTGCTGCCTGCTGTAATTATACTACTTAAAGTTAAAACACTATTTTAGTTTAGAATTATTAGCAGATTGCAGAGAGTCTCAGAGTTTATAAAACAATTATATATTTTATAACAGCTTCAAAGCTACTTACCTACAGTCCTAAAAGTTATATATTTTAGAACAACCAAAAATCTACTTGCCTACTAGTTTTAGACTGGAGTTCACCTTGCCCGTTGACGGCTGTCACGGCTGCTGCCTGCTGTAATTATACTAGTTAAAACACTATTTTAGTTTAGAATTATTAGCAGTTTGCAGAGAATCTCAGAGTTTTTAAAACAATTATATATTTTATAACAGCTTCACAGCTACTTACCTACAGTCCTAAAAATTATATATTTTAGAACAACCAAAAATCTACTTGCCTACTAGTTTTAGACTGGAGTTCACCTTGCCCGTTGACGGCTGTCACGGCTGCTGCCTGCTGTAATTATACTAGTTAAAACACTATTTTAGTTTAGAATTATTAGCAGTTTGCAGAGAGTCTCAGAGTTTTTAAAACAATTATATATTTTATAACAGCTTCACAGCTACTTACCTACAGTCCTAAAAGTTATATATTTTAGAACAACCAAAAATCTACTTGCCTACTAGTTTTAGACTGTAGTTCACCTTGCCCGTTGACGGCTGTCACGGCTGCTGCCTGCTGTAATTATACTACTTAAAGTTAAAACACTATTTTAGTTTAGAATTATTAGCAGATTGCAGAGAGTCTCAGAGTTTATAAAACAATTATATATTTTATAACAGCTTCACAGCTACTTACCTACAGTCCTAAAAGTTATATATTTTAGAACAACCAAAAATCTACTTGCCTACTAGTTTTAGACTGGAGTTCACCTTGCCCGTTGACGGCTGTCACGGCTGCTGCCTGCTGTAATTATACTACTTAAAGTTAAAACACTATTTTAGTTTAGAATTATTAGCAGATTGCAGAGAGTCTCAGAGTTTATAAAACAATTATATATTTTATAACAGCTTCACAGCTACTTACCTACAGTCCTAAAAGTTATGTATTTTAGAACAACCAAAAATCTACTTGCCTACTAGTTTTAGACTGGAGTTCACCTTGCCCGTTGACGGCTGTCACGGCTGCTGCCTGCTGTAATTATACTAGTTAAAACACTATTTTAGTTTAGAATTATTAGCAGTTTGCAGAGAGTCTCAGAGTTTTTAAAACAATTATATATTTTATAACAGCTTCACAGCTACTTACCTACAGTCCTAAAAGTTAGATATTTTAGAACAACCAAAAATCTACTTGCCTACTAGTTTTAGACTGTAGTTCACCTTGCCCGTTGACGGCTGTCACGGCTGCTGCCTGCTGTAATTATACTACTTAAAGTTAAAACACTATTTTAGTTTAGAATTATTAGCAGATTGCAGAGAGTCTCAGAGTTTATAAAACAATTATATATTTTATAACAGCTTCACAGCTACTTACCTACAGTCCTAAAAGTTATATATTTTCGAACAACCAAAAATCTACTTGCCTACTAGTTTTAGACTGGAGTTCACCTTGCCCGTTGACGGCTGTCACGGCTGCTGCCTGCTGTAATTATACTACTTAAAGTTAAAACACTATTTTAGTTTAGAATTATTAGCAGATTGCAGAGAGTCTCAGAGTTTATAAAAGAATTATATATTTTATAACAGCTTCACAGCTACTTACCTACAGTCCTAAAAGTTATATATTTTAGAACAACCAAAAATCTACTTGCCTACTAGTTTTAGACTGGAGTTCACCTTGCCCGTTGACGGCTGTCACGGCTGCTGCCTGCTGTAATTATACTAGTTAAAACACTATTTTAGTTTAGAATTATTAGCAGTTTGCAGAGAGTCTCAGAGTTTTTAAAACAATTATATATTTTATAACAGCTTCACAGCTACTTACCTACAGTCCTAAAAGTTATATATTTTAGAACAACCAAAAATCTACTTGCCTACTAGTTTTAGACTGTAGTTCACCTTGCCCGTTGACGGCTGTCACGGCTGCTGCCTGCTGTAATTATACTACTTAAAGTTAAAACACTATTTTAGTTTAGAATTATTAGCAGTTTGCAGAGAGTCTCAGAGTTTTTAAAACAATTATATATTTTATAACAGCTTCACAGCTACTTACCTACTACAAGTTGTATAATTTATAACAGCTGCAAAGCTAATTACCAACTTGACTTGCCTATTAAGTCAAGTTTTATATTTTATAACAGCAATACTACTATTTATATATTATAACAGCAAAACTACTTGTCTCAAAGTTATATATATATATCTATATTATAACAGCAAAACAACTAACCTACAAGTTATATATTTTATAAGAGCGGCAAGGCTACTTACCTAGTTAAAGTTATATATTTTATAACAGCAAAGTACTGTTCTTTGTGTGTAAACTAACAGTTAAGATGGCACTTAGTAAAATCAGTGTGTCTGAGCTAAAGCAATTACATTTTTCAACGTTACCCATGGAAAGAAAAATTGAAATTAAAATGCTCAGGCCAACACCTATGCTTAACCTTATCCAGGTGACAAAATGTAAAACTAGAGATTTCAAAAGAGAATTCAAACCCGAGGTATATGATAAATATGCATGGATTTGTGGCTGTGAATTATCTAACAGACTCTTTTGTTTTTATTGTCTCCTGTTTGCAAAACAAAGTGGTGAATCAAGCTGGGTGAGTTCTGGTGTCGCCGATTTATCACATTTAAATCAAAAAATAAATAAACATAATTGTTCACAATCACATTTAAACTCCACATTAGAGTTTAATTTGCTAGGAAGGGTTGATATTCGACAACAACTTGACAGTGCATATCGTTTAAATATTAAAAAAACATAATGAGCAAGTAACGAAAAATCGTTATGTTCTTTCGAAAATAATTAATTGTATTTTATTTTGCGGCGCATTTGAACTTGCACTTCGAGGACATGACGAACGCGATGATTCATTAAATCCAGGCATTTTCAGAGGTCTTATAAACTTCTCAGCAGAACTTGATGCATCTCTAAAAGAACATCTCGCTAGTGCCACTGTTTTTAAAGGAACGTCAAGAGAAATTCAAAACGATTTATTAGACTGTATGCTTACTGTTTGCCAGAACCAAATAAAGAAGGAAATCTCAAATGCAAGTTTTGTAGCAGTGATAGCAGATGAAACTACTGATGTTTCATCTGCCTTCCAATTGGTTGTTGTTTTTAGATACATTATAGGTAACGGACAACCGGTTGAGAGATTCTGGGAATTCACTAATCCAGCTGGACATGATGCAGAATCTTTAGCTACATGTATTCAAGCTACTTTGGAAAAAGTTATAGACAACCCAGAGAAACTGATATCGCAGAGTTACGACGGTGCAAGCGTGATGAGTGGTCAGCATGCAGGTGTTCAGGCTATAATTAAACGTACCTACAAGAATGCACATTTTGTGCATTGCTATGCACATCAGCTCAATTTAATTGTCAGCCAAGCAAGCAGTCAAAATCAACAAGTTTGAGTATTTTTTCAAATCTAAGTGACATTACTAACTTTTTTAGTAACTCGTCACAAAGGATAGATATTCTAGATGAAACTGTTAGAAGAAGGATACCTCATGGTTCAGCCACCAGGTGGAATTTCAAGAGTCGAACCGTCAATACAGTTTTTGAAAACAAGGAACAGTTAATTGAATGCATGGAAAAAATAGAGTCAACATTGAAAAAAGAAATAGCTATAAATCAAGCAGGGGCTATTCGGCGTATGTTACAAGACTCGGTATTCGTGTTTTGGCTTACAGTTTTTCACAATATTATGCCACATGTAGATGTGTTATACAACCAACTTCAGAAAACACAAACAGATGCGGCACTTATTCGAAAACATATTAACACTTTCCAGCAGACAATGGGAAACGAAAGGAATAGAATGGACACAGTGACCATGACGATATCAGAAGCAGAGGAAACATCTAGGAAAAGGAAGAGAGAAAATATTCACATTGCTCAGACTGTGGCAGCTAAAGAGATATGCGATGTTATCACAAATCAAGTAAAAGATAGATTTTCTTTTATAACTCACTACTCGGCTGTTTCTCTCCTCCAAGTGGAAAAATTTGCGGATTACGAGAAAATTTTTCCAAATCAGCTTCTTGAACAAACATCAGCGGTTTATCACACATTACAGAAAGATCGCCTGAAAACTGAACTAGGAGTAATTTACAGAAGACCAGATTTCCGAAATATGAATGGTGCCATCAGTCTTCTACAGTTTGTAATAGAAAATAACTTGGACAGTACTTTCTCGGAGACCTACAAACTGTTGCAAATTATTTCGACTATTCCCGTGACAACTGCTGAGGCTGAGAGATGTTTCTCAACTTTAAAACGAGTTAAGACATTTCTAAGGAGCGTGTGCTCCCACATACACCAACCTATTTCTAGGTTGGTGGGAACACAATACTGTCTTTGTGGATGACAATGATGACTATACTAAACACATCCCCCTCTGGCTAAGATATATAGATGACATTCTCTTAATTTGGGAAGGACCCAAAGAGAAACTGGACAGATTTCTAAAGATTCTTAACCAAAACAGGCTTAACATCAAATTGACTTATGAATGCAGCCAGACTGAAATATCTTTTCTAGATTTGAGAATCTTTAAAAAAAGCAATGGTATGTTGGGAACTGATTTATACAGGAAGAAGACAGCCACCAATACCATCCTGTACAACACAAGTGCATATGCACCATGTACAATCAAATCCCTACCAACAGGAGAATTCCTACGAGTCAAAAGAAACTGTTCAGAACCTGATCTGTACAAAATTAGAGAACAAGAAACAACAGATCGCCTTAGCCAGAGGGGGTACAGTAAATCTCTAATTAAAAAAGCAAAGGACAGAGCAAGAAAAACAGAACGCCAGAAGTTATTGAAACCGAAGATACGAACCAATGACAACAAAACCAGATTAGTACTAACGTACAACACACAGAGCAAGGATATAATTCAAATAATCAATAAACACTGGCATATCCTTCAGGCAGACAATACTCTGGATCAATTCATAGGTCCCAGAGCAGACATCAGTTATCGACGCACAAAAAATTTGAAAGATCTAGTGAGCCCCAGCCATTATACTCGCAAAAAGAGAAAAACTAGCAGTGGCATACCAAATGGTTCATACCCTTGTGGGAACTGCATTAGTTGCAAATTTCTGAAAAAAACAATATCAATCACGGACA
Organism: Bombina bombina; assembly: GCF_027579735.1. Classification (NCBI taxonomy): domain Eukaryota; kingdom Metazoa; phylum Chordata; class Amphibia; order Anura; family Bombinatoridae; genus Bombina; species Bombina bombina. Next base: position 553,380,977 of record NC_069500.1, read on the forward strand.
GATTTGACAAAAAATATCTGATTAAATCTTTCATTAATTGCAACACTACTGGGGTAATTTATGCCTTACAGTGCAAATGTCCCAAAACTTATGTTGGAATGACGACACGTAAATTACGAACAAGACTGCAAGAACACGTGCGGAATATTAGAAATGCAGCCAAAGATTTAAAGAACAACAAGGCCATTACATCAGTAGCACAACATTTTTACAAATTCCATCAAGGAAAGGCAGAGGGGCTAAAATGTTTTGGCATATATAAAATTAATCTTGGAATCAGAGGTGGAGACAAAGAAACCATCTTACTTCAACATCAAAGCAGATGGATCTATCTGCTTAACTCTATACAACCCAATGGGTTAAATGAACATAATAATTATTTTTCATACCTGTAGATACAGAGTGGATGACAATAATTTTGAACAAATATAAAAGAACTTAACAGAAATAAGAAACAAAACAAATCAGGAAGATCTTGTAGTAGAAATGATAAAACATATACATATACATTATAATACTTATAATAACACGCATTACAGTATCACTAATAACAACACGTATTGCAGTACTTATCATAGCACCAATTATATCACATTACTACATTTACACATATAACTAAATCACAGATCACTATTATTTCACGAACCCCAACCCACTACTCACACTTATCACACCATGACACAATCTATTTATTTTACTCCTCGCCTTTTTTTATTATTTAATTTTTAATTTTTAATTTTCACTCTTTATTCCTTACCCCAAATCACATATCACCTTGAATAAGGAAAAAATGAAAAAAATAATATACAAAAACCCAAAACATGATAATATCCTATCACTTATACACACCTATTGGTTCATTAGTTTTCCACATTCACACACTATAATGGATATTATATTCCATCTATCCATTCACAGTTTCAACCACATCCAATGCAACCAAACATCACTTTAAGAAACAGGATACATTATTCAGACCCTCTTTAAATAATTTTTATGTTTATTATTATTACTCCGTAGAAATTATGCATAATTTTCTTCTTATATCACACATTTTTGGAATCCATACTGAGTTAATAAAATAAGGCTCTTATTTCTAAGTACATAGCCTGTATAATATCCTTTGTGCCTGCATTTAAATTCCAGCAGGCAACGTTACTAATATCGATAATCAGAGTTTATATGGGTTTGTGGTAATAGTATACATTAAACCTGTCAAACTTTAAATCATTTAAGTAATTATTATAATCACAATAGAATGTTTCGAGATGTCTGTTAAGAATTAAAAATCCATCTTTATATTTCTTTTATTTGTGCACTTATGCAAATGTCCTTTGGATAATCATATTGAAGTTCAAAATTATGACAAAATTGCAAAAGTTGTTAACACTCCCATCCCTCCAAAAGATCTAACTGAGAAGTTTATAATGATCCTCATCAGTAAATTAAATCTGCTAAAACAAATAATTATAAGTAAAACACTTTGTATAAAATGTTCATGAATAATATATGTTTCATGAAAGATACCAATCTCCTGCTTTCAGCAGTGTTCTCCTAAAATCTCTTCTCTTTTTTCTCTCCCGCTTCTGTGCTGTCAAATTATAACAAAATAAAATAAAAAAACGTAATAAATATTCCTTGTGTCATAACATCTCATTGAATTGGAAATCTATACACAATAAAGGAATGATAAGACAGCCATATCCAATAACATTATCCTTGTGATACACACAAGCTGTCTTTCATTTCTAGATTGGTCCGTTGTAAGGACCCATCCAATTGGTTGAATAAGATCCAATAGGAGGAGCAGTGCGAGCCAATAAAAAGACACCTCTATGGCCGCGCCGTACCCTTTGAAAAAGCCACGATAGTGGCGAAACATGTTAGGGAATGTTTGTTGAATGCCGTGTAGCATTTTTTATTTAGCAGGAATGGTGGTCTTTATAGCATAAAAATTGTGGTTGTGCACAATATTGACTTAAATTAATTTATATAGAGATTAACCCAGTAACTGTATTAGACATAGAACAGGCATTTAGAGCGAGTACTCAGTGTTGACTGCAGACAAGCGGTTAAAAAATACGGAACTCGAAGGCAGACCCAATACCGCAAATTGTCAACTTTAGATCAGCACTCAGCTTGCCAAAAACGCTTAAAAACTAGAGTGGTAACACCTATCAACTTGTTATTTTTCGGTACAAGCTAAGCCAAGCTAACTTGATAAGTGGAACTGAACTGACAGTTACAGCAAGAGCCCAGTATTTATTGCATAATATTTGCTGTACAATTCCACAATAAATATTACGCATCCTATTTTTTAGCATAAGCTGAGCTATTATAACTTTAGAAAATAGAACCGGCATATATAATGGAAGCCCAGTGTTGATCCAAACGTACGGTTAAGAAATTTGAAGTATCAAAATATATATATAATACTGCAAATTGTGAGTTTGAGATCAGCACTCAGACTTTTAAATATCTAACTTTTAGCCCGGCAACATATACCAACTAGCCTATCTTTAATATAAGCTAAGCCAAGCTAAATTAACGAATAGCAGCTACTCTGCAGCAGCTCTGTATCAAATTCATATAATTGTAATGACTCTGAAAATGAAATAAACAAAATACAATCTCAATAAAAATATTGAGGTGAATAAAGATGTTAACAGAATTACAAGTCACTAAGGTGAAATATTACAATAAAAACCAAAAATAATAAAGTCATTCAATAAAGTTATTACATCTAACATCAAAGGTTAGCAAAACAAGTGCACAATTGATAGAAACTCGTGCTCATGCAGCCAACACAAATACTGTGCTAACTATAGCAGAAACTAGACAAAAAGTGTAACAAATAACTATTCTATACAGTTAACTATCAATCAGACATTGTACACATTTAATATACAAATAAACTTCCAAACAATGGGGTACAATTGAAACGTTTTACAAGCACTTTGTTACAACATTAATTACACGAATCACGTGTTACAAATAATATTACACTTATTAAAATAAGTGCAATAACAAAATCAAGTTAACCAAAGGCTATTCCTTTATAGCCGAGTATCAATATCAGACTCAAAACAGAGTAAATATCAAAGCATAATAGCTTTACCGATACCACTCCAGTGTTACCAATATCTAACAACATATAAGTACTAAGAATACCACAACGTGAAATTGGACTATTGATCCAAGTTTTTCTCTATATACACATCACAACCACCCAAATTTTCTGTGAAAACAGATATAATTTAATCAGACCCAATCCTGCAATTTTTAACTTAGTATGTATGTAGATTGTTTTTGTTGTTGCTTTTTTTAAATTTACCAATAAAGGTTATATTTTAATTCATCCACACTTACTCCTCCTATTCTAGACTACTATACCTTGTCCAACTCTTGCCATTGTTAAATAGGGAAAGAGTGCTATACAGGTGTACATTCCATCAATCCTAGGATTGATACTCCTTGTCTCAAATAACCAGTACACAGCACCTCAGCCACTCTACAGATAAAAAATCTGGATCATAGATAGATTTATACAAACAACGTACATTTACCAGTCCAGAGAACAATAGGCTACCCTATTTTGTAAATTTGTGCAGTGCCATTAGTATTTTGGTTTTCTTTGTTGAATTTTTACCTAGGTCACTAGGTGTAACTAATAGAGCACGCAAGTGAGATTTAAAAAAAACATCAATAAGATGGCTACAAAATTGGAACAAGACAGAATAACCAGAAATAATAAACGTCTAATAGATTTCCAAGAGGTCTTTAATGAACCTCAGTCTCTTAACACAGAACCAACACCAGACAGACTAGATCAACTACTACGGGAACTTCATAAAAATCTTTATAAGCAAGATAAAGTATGGTGGAATCACCATTTTTTTGATAAGTATATCGAACGAAAATTGATCCCTATGGGCCTCAGGATACAACTCTTCCCGGCCTTTGAATTTAAACAAAAAGAACTAACTATAGAATGGGAAGAGGCGTTATCTGAGTGCTCCAATAGGCTAATGAATATTCTTATTAAACATGAAACGGCAGAATATGAGAGATTAGAAAAGTTGATAAAATTGCAAAATGAACAACTGAAACAATTTGAAACACTAAAAGAATTTGAAACCTCCTACAAAAAATATCAGAAAGAGCTTGACAGATACGAGGCAGAAATTAAACAAACTAAAATGGGGAAATTAAACAGAGATGTTGAAGACTTTCAAAATAACAGGGTATACAGATGGAGAAGAAAATTTAATTCAAATGCCACTACAAACCGTCAAAAAGTAACCATCATACAAAGTGATACAGAGACAGAAGGTGAAGAATCTGATAACCCTATTGAAGAAGCAACCCCAGAGCGACCCACTACCTCTGCCCCAGTACAAGCAGAAAACAGAAAGAGGAAAGGTTTTTTAGAGGAAGGTACCAATATAAATCCAGACCCACCAGAAGAGGTAGGGGGGGCAAACAAAAAAGTAACAAGAACCAGAAGTGTCAGAGACTCCAGACACAGCAACAAACCTTACAAAAGGAGCCCCATTCCTTTCTCCAAAATCAAATTGAAACAATGAAAGTGTTAAATCTATCTAACAAAATGTTGTCAGAAGACCATCTATCTCTATTATCGAAAGGATTATCTTTCTGTCCGAATACATATCTTGACAAGTTTGAAAATATTAAAGATATACAATTGTTTCTAAGAAAATTATTGTTACGTAAACAATACACAGATATGAAGAACCAGCAAGAACCAAACTTAGAGAGTCAATGGACAATAGAGGATTTAACTGTATTACAGGATTTGGAAGCTCTGTTAAAAGAAAATGAAACAAATGACGGCACAAACTGGCGCAACAGCCTAATTAACAAATCCAAATACATACCCAAATCCTCTGTGAGTCCAAGTGTTCAAATCTTTAATAATATTGTCTGCAAAGAGATATCGAATTTACAAATCAAATCTCCCCCAACAAACCTAAACAAAGGCGAAAAACGTGCGCTAGCTGAAATCCAGCAATGGGATGACATTATAGTCCGCCAAGTGGACAAAGGTGGTAACATCGTTCTCTGGCCTAGAGAGATGTATCTGAAAGAGGCCAACTTACAGTTAACTAATGAATTATGCTATAAAAAACTGTGGAGTAATCCAACGGAACAGTTTCTCACACAATATAAAGATCTCATCACTCAAGCCAAGTTGAACAACATAATCAGTGAAAAAGAGAAGAAATTCTTGACTGTAAATCATCCAAAAATTGCCACCTTTTATATGATCCCTAAGGTACACAAAAATGCCAAACACCCTCCAGGCCGTCCCATAGTGTCTGGCAATGAAAATTTGACAGAAAAAGCAAGCAAATATATTGACCAGCGATTAAGAGAATTTCTAACAGAGATCCCGTCATATATAAAAGACACAATGGAGACACTTCAGCACTTACAAGACATCCAATTAGGACCTACATCTTGGCTTGTCACTGCTGATGTAGAAGCCCTTTACACAAGCATCCAACATGAATTAGGGCTGGAAGCAGTTCAATACTATCTAAATCTAGAAACAGAAGAGGATGATAATCACAACAAGTTTGTGATGAAATTACTGGAATTTGTGCTCAAAAAGAACTACTTCGTTTTCAATGACCAATTTTATCTGCAAACAAGGGGGACGGCCATGGGGACAGCGTGTGCTCCCACATACGCCAACCTATTTCTAGGTTGGTGGGAACACAATACTGTCTTTGTGGATGACAATGATGACTATACTAAACACATCCCCCTCTGGCTAAGATATATAGATGACATTCTCTTAATTTGGGAAGGACCCAAAGAGAAACTGGACAGATTTCTAAAGATTCTTAACCAAAACAGGCTTAACATCAAATTGACTTATGAATGCAGCCAGACTGAAATATCTTTTCTAGATTTGAGAATCTTTAAAAAAAGCAATGGTATGTTGGGAACTGATTTATACAGGAAGAAGACAGCCACCAATACCATCCTGTACAACACAAGTGCACATGCACCATGTACAATCAAATCCCTACCAACAGGAGAATTCCTACGAGTCAAAAGAAACTGTTCAGAACCTGATCTGTACAAAATTAGAGAACAAGAAACAACAGATCGCCTTAGCCAGAGGGGGTACAGTAAATCTCTAATTAAAAAAGCAAAGGACAGAGCAAGAAAAACAGAACGCCAGAAGTTATTGAAACCGAAGATACGAACCAATGACAACAAAACCAGATTAGTACTAACGTACAACACACAGAGCAAGGATATAATTCAAATAATCAATAAACACTGGCATATCCTTCAGGCAGACAATACTCTGGATCAATTCATAGGTCCCAGAGCAGACATCAGTTATCGACGCACAAAAAATTTGAAAGATCTAGTGAGCCCCAGCCATTATACTCGCAAAAAGAGAAAAACTAGCAGTGGCATACCAAATGGTTCATACCCTTGTGGGAACTGCATTAGTTGCAAATTTCTGAAAAAAACAATATCAATCACGGACAGATTTGACAAAAAATATCTGATTAAATCTTTCATTAATTGCAACACTACTGGGGTAATTTATGCCTTACAGTGCAAATGTCCCAAAACTTATGTTGGAATGACGACACGTAAATTACGAACAAGACTGCAAGAACACGTGCGGAATATTAGAAATGCAGCCAAAGATTTAAAGAACAACAAGGCCATTACATCAGTAGCACAACATTTTTACAAATTCCATCAAGGAAAGGCAGAGGGGCTAAAATGTTTTGGCATATATAAAATTAATCTTGGAATCAGAGGTGGAGACAAAGAAACCATCTTACTTCAACATCAAAGCAGATGGATCTATCTGCTTAACTCTATACAACCCAATGGGTTAAATGAACATAATAATTATTTTTCATACCTGTAGATACAGAGTGGATGACAATAATTTTGAACAAATATAAAAGAACTTAACAGAAATAAGAAACAAAACAAATCAGGAAGATCTTGTAGTAGAAATGATAAAACATATACATATACATTATAATACTTATAATAACACGCATTACAGTATCACTAATAACAACACGTATTGCAGTACTTATCATAGCACCAATTATATCACATTACTACATTTACACATATAACTAAATCACAGATCACTATTATTTCACGAACCCCAACCCACTACTCACACTTATCAAACCATGACACAATCTATTTATTTTACTCCTCACCTTTTTTTATTATTTAATTTTTAATTTTTAATTTTCACTCTTTATTCCTTACCCCAAATCACATATCACCTTGAATAAGGAAAAAAATGAAAAAAATAATATACAAAAACCCAAAACATGATAATATCCTATCACTTATACACACCTATTGGTTCATTAGTTTTCCACATTCACACACTATAATGGATATTATATTCCATCTATCCATTCACAGTTTCAACCACATCCAATGCAACCAAACATCACTTTAAGAAACAGGATACATTATTCAGACCCTCTTTAAATAATTTTTATGTTTATTATTATTACTCCGTAGAAATTATGCATAATTTTCTTCTTATATCACACATTTTTGGAATCCATACTGAGTTAATAAAATAAGGCTCTTATTTCTAAGTACATAGCCTGTATAATATCCTTTGTGCCTGCATTTAAATTCCAGCAGGCAACGTTACTAATATCGATAATCAGAGTTTATATGGGTTTGTGGTAATAGTATACATTAAACCTGTCAAACTTTAAATCATTTAAGTAATTATTATAATCACAATAGAATGTTTCGAGATGTCTGTTAAGAATTAAAAATCCATCTTTATATTTCTTTTATTTGTGCACTTATGCAAATGTCCTTTGGATAATCATATTGAAGTTCAAAATTATGACAAAATTGCAAAAGTTGTTAACACTCCCATCCCTCCAAAAGATCTAACTGAGAAGTTTATAATGATCCTCATCAGTAAATTAAATCTGCTAAAACAAATAATTATAAGTAAAACACTTTGTATAAAATGTTCATGAATAATATATGTTTCATGAAAGATACCAATCTCCTGCTTTCAGCAGTGTTCTCCTAAAATCTCTTCTCTTTTTTCTCTACCGCTTCTGTGCTGTCAAATTATAACAAAATAAAATAAAAAAACGTAATAAATATTCCTTGTGTCATAACATCTCATTGAATTGGAAATCTATACACAATAAAGGAATGATAAGACAGCCATATCCAATAACATTATCCTTGTGATACACACAAGCTGTCTTTCATTTCTAGATTGGTCCGTTGTAAGGACCCATCCAATTGGTTGAATAAGATCCAATAGGAGGAGCAGTGCGAGCCAATAAAAAGACACCTCTATGGCCGCGCCGTACCCTTTGAAAAAGCCACGATAGTGGCGAAACATGTTAGGGAATGTTTGTTGAATGCCATGTATCATTTTTTATTTAGCAGGAATGGTGGTCTTTATAGCATAAAAATTGTGGTTGTGCACAATATTGACTTAAATTAATTTATATAGAGATTAACCCAGTAACTGTATTAGACATAGAACAGGCATTTAGAGCGAGTACTCAGTGTTGACTGCAGACAAGCGGTTAAAAAATACGGAACTCGAAGGCAGACCCAATACCGCAAATTGTCAGCTTTAGATCAGCACTCAGCTTGCCAAAAACGCTTAAAAACTAGAGTGGTAACACCTATCAACTTGTTATTTTTCGGTACAAGCTAAGCCAAGCTAACTTGATAAGTGGAACTGAACTGACAGTTACAGCAAGAGCCCAGTATTTATTGCATAATATTTGCTGTACAATTCCACAATAAATATTACGCATCCTATTTTTTAGCATAAGCTGAGCTATTATAACTTTAGAAAATAGAACCGGCATATATAATGGAAGCCCAGTGTTGATCCAAACGTACGGTTAAGAAATTTGAAGTATCAAAATATATATATAATACTGCAAATTGTGAGTTTGAGATCAGCACTCAGACTTTTAAATATCTAACTTTTAGCCCGGCAACATATACCAACTAGCCTATCTTTAATATAAGCTAAGCCAAGCTAAATTAACAAATAGCAGCTACTCTGCAGCAGCTCTGTATCAAATTCATATAATTGTAATGACTCTGAAAATGAAATAAACAAAATACAATCTCAATAAAAATATTGAGGTGAATAAAGATGTTAACAGAATTACAAGTCACTAAGGTGAAATATTACAATAAAAACCAAAAATAATAAAGTCATTCAATAAAGTTATTACATCTAACATCAAAGGTTAGCAAAACAAGTGCACAATTGATAGAAACTTGTGCTCATGCAGCCAACACAAATACTGTGCTAACTATAGCAGAAACTAGACAAAAAGTGTAACAAATAACTATTCTATACAGTTAACTATCAATCAGACATTGTACACATTTAATATACAAATAAACTTCCAAACAATGGGGTACAATTGAAACGTTTTACAAGCACTTTGTTACAACATTAATTACACGAATCACGTGTTACAAATAATATTACACTTATTAAAATAAGTGCAATAACAAAATCAAGTTAACCAAAGGCTATTCCTTTATAGCCGAGTATCAATATCAGACTCAAAACAGAGTAAATATCAAAGCATAATAGCTTTACCGATACCACTCCAGTGTTACCAATATCTAACAACATATAAGTACTAAGAATACCACAACGTGAAATTGGACTATTGATCCAAGTTTTTCTCTATATACACATCACAACCACCCAAATTTTCTGTGAAAACAGATATAATTTAATCAGACCCAATCCTGCAATTTTTAACTTAGTATGTATGTAGATTGTTTTTGTTGTTGCTTTTTTTAAATTTACCAATAAAGGTTATATTTTAATTCATCCACACTTACTCCTCCTATTCTAGACTACTATACCTTGTCCAACTCTTGCCATTGTTAAATAGGGAAAGAGTGCTATACAGGTGTACATTCCATCAATCCTAGGATTGATACTCCTTGTCTCAAATAACCAGTACACAGCACCTCAGCCACTCTACAGATAAAAAATCTGGATCATAGATAGATTTATACAAACAAAGTACATTTACCAGTCCAGAGAACAATAGGCTACCCTATTTTGTAAATTTGTGCAGTGCCATTAGTATTTTGGTTTTCTAAGGAGCACCATGACTGAGGAAAGACTGACTGCTCTAGCCATGCTCACAATTGAAAAACAATTGATCAATGACATGCCTACATTCACCGAAAATGTTATTGATTTATTTGCCTCAAAAAAAGACAGGCGGATTGACTTAATTTACAAAAATTGTACTTGAGTTATCAACATTCTGTTTTAATCTTTACCGTTGAAGTTAATTATTAAGCACTAGTGTAATAGAAATAATCTTCTTTTGTAGAAAGTAAAATGTTGGTGTATTTATATAAATGTTGCCACGGCCTTTGGCTGCATTGCCTAATATCGAACACTGGGGGCTAGGGCAACAATAATTGAGATGTGGTTTTATTTCTCTATAAAGTGGAAGGTTCTTTAAATCCAGGAATATATATATTTTCATAAATGTACATTCAAGATACTTATTATTTCGCAGCTTTGATTAATCATTTGGTTAATATATATGTTATTATATAATTTAACTGAGCATGTATATTTTAAGACTAGACATGAGTATACTGAAGAGTATGGATTCTTGTATATTAATGTAAATATTAGACATGGTCATAATATTAAATATTATAAATATATATATAAATATATATATATATATATATATATATATATATATATACTTACTACTGATAATATCTTAAGAGATTAACTTAATAGTCATTTTGCAAACAGGATCTTGTTTTTATTGTCTCCTGTTTGAAAAACAAAGTGGTGATTCAAGTTGGGTGAGTTATGGTGTCGCCGATTTATCACATTTAACTCCAAAAATATAAATAATTGCTACCAATCACATTTATACTCCCCATTAGAGTTTAATTTGCTATGAAGGATTGATATTCGCCAACAACTTGTCAGTGCATATTGTTTGAATGTTAAAAAACACAATGATCAAGTAACCACAAATCGTTATGTTCTTTCCAAAATTATGAATTGTATTCTATTTTCTGGCGCATTTGAGCTTTCACTTCGAGGACATGATGAACGCGATGATTCATTACATATTGGGAGACTTAAAAGGATTGTAATTTAATACTTAGTATGATAATAATAATCAGCTATACTATTAACTATTTGAAATCAATTGATTAATCATTTCATATTCTGATATTACATTGCATTTAATTAGAATTCTGTAGTGATTAATTTATTGTAACGATATTTATATTTCCTTATTATCCCACTTTAATATAAATATATTCCATATTTGAAGTCATTGCTTAATAAAGTATAGGAGTATATAAAACTATATGAAAATTAGGTACAAGTCATTTCATATGAAATTTTGTCTTCTATATGCTTGCATCGATTCTGACCTAGAAAACCTTTCCAGACGTATATGTGGATTCACACCTTCAAAAGTATTGTTAGTCTCATCATTTGTATATCATACAAGGGATAATTACTTACTTTCCTGAAGATTGAGCATATCTGAACTAAAGTACAGAATTGTTTCTCTGTCACCCCAGAGAGGTAACATGGTTATCTTGTTTGTAGAGATCTAATCTCATTAAGCGATGAAGTAAAGAATCTTTTGAAGCTTAAACTTTAACAAATGGTCCCTTTGTATATTTTTTAGATATCGTGCCTGTGAGCTGTATTGGAGCATAGTATTTATATATAATTGATGTTACATTTCATAAAAATATATTTCATATCTGAGTACATTACTTTAATACAGTTTGAGTGCATGAAATCATATACAGTTGTATGCAAAAGTTTAGGCACCTCTGACAATTTCCATGATTTTCAGTTATAAATAATTGGCTGTTTGGATCAGTAATTTCATTTTGATCTATCAAATAAATGAAGAACACAGTAAAAATTCAGTTGTGAAATTAGGTTTATTGGATTAACAGAAAATGTGCAATATGCATCAAAACAAAATTAGACAGGTGCATACATTTGTGCACCCTTGTTATTTTGTTGCTTTGAATACCTGTAACTACCTAGCACTGATTAATTGGAAGAAAAAATTGGTTTGGTGAGCCGATTAAGCCTTAAACTTCATAGACAGGTGTATCCAATCATGAGAAAAGGTTTTCAGGTGGCCAATTGCAAGTTGTTCTCTATGACTCTCCTCTGAAGAGTGGCAACATGGGGGCCACAAAACAACTCTCAAATTACCTAAAAACAAAGATTGTTCAACATCATGGTTTAGAGGAAGGCTACAAAAAGCTATTGCATAGATTTAAGATGTCAGTGTCCACTGTGAGGAACATAGTCAGCATGGTGAGGATATGGAAGACCACAGGCACAGTTCTTGTTAAGGCCAGAAGTGGCAGGCCAAGTAAAATATAGGATAGGCAAAGGATGATAAGAACGGTCAAAAACAGCCCACAGACCACCTCCAAAGACCTGTACTACTGGGAATATTGTTGAGGGTCTCATGGATTCCACTCAATATCAGCAGATACTTGAGAATAATGTTGAGGAATCAGTCACAAACTTCAGTTGAAGTTACCCCCAGGCCGGGGCTGGATATTTCAAGAAGACGATGACCAAAAACACTGCTGGTTCAAATGGGTGGGGCCATTTTATGGGCGTGACTTTTGCAAAGGGTGTGGCTTTTAAAATGGGTGTGGCTTGTCAAAAGGGGCGTGTTTTTTAAAAAAAAAGGGGCGTGTTTTTTCAAAGGGGCGTGGCTTTCTAAAAGGGGCAGGGTCTTGTGCACCCCCATCCTAAAAATTCACCAGCCGCCACTGCATACAGATATGAAAATAAAATGAACCTCTAATAAGCAACCTCAGATTGTCTGAGGCTCCTACCAGACAGGATAGACACCCCACTAGCAAGAGGAAGCCAGACTCTCCTACAGAGATCCTCTCCTCTTGACAAAAAGATCCGCTTGATGAGAAATGTAAAGTCTCAAAGCCAACACTGATCCTCAATGCGAGACACCTCCTATGCATTACAAGCTCACTAAGCTCGGCTCCAATACAGTGGAAGTGCGGGCGTCACGTGAGCGGATCAAAAAATTAACTGCGTCACTAAAAAGTGCACGAAAATAGTAAAAACGTCTCAAAGCAAAACCGTTATTATAGTCTCCTACGCATTACTGTCTGTAACGTAATCAAGTGTAAAAGCCAATGTCTATTATATGCCTATGTTCCATCAATAAAGGAAAACTCTTTAACCCATCAGCCAAGTGAACTCTGAAATATCCTTAAGTCTCTTACTGTGAACCTGTCCTAAAATGGATCCATATGAAGATTAACCTCTTAAGTGCTGCTGTCCTTCAGTACCTAGAAGGCAAAGGCACTTACCTTAGATCCTGCAGGACAAATAACCACTACTTAGGTGTGACAGGCACTCCTCTCCATGTCATGGACCTGTAGGAAAAGAAAGAACAGAGTAACCAACTCTGGCTTTCTGCAAGGGGGTAGCAAAGTGTTAAAAGTAAAGCAAAGACTACCTCACTTCCTTTTAACTGCTAAAAGCCACCACTACTCTTACTAAAGAGATTGACGTGGACACAGCTAGACCCCAATCCTTGCTTGCAGGGAAAAGTACCCATAAAAAGGATTAAATATCTTCAGACACCAACATCGCACATCCTCTATTGACAGAGGCAAAGAGAATGACTGGGGATTATGGGTAAGGGAAGTTACACTTAACAGCTTTGCTGTGGTGCTCTTTGCCTCCTCCTGCTGGCCAGGAGCTGAATATCCCACTAGTAGGGCTGCAACTAACGATTATTTTCATAATCGATTAATGAGCGATTATTTTTTCGATTAATCGACTAATCGAATGACATTTCCCCCCCTATATTTAAAAATAAAATCCACAACCAAGGTGGGATATTTATCTTTGTTTACTCTCCACCAATGCAAGGGGCCTCTTAACAAAGTAAGCCTGGACTTCATTCTAACAATAATTTTTTGAATATCTATATGCAATGGTAAGTAACCAGCTATAAGGTTAGGGAAAAAAAATATCTAGTCCTCTCTTAAAATAACAGAAATATAATTATAGATGCTGACTTTGGTACATATTACAATTAATTAAAAATATATAAAAAGGGGGCGTGTCCGGGCTATGGCCCAAGATGGCAGCTAATCTGGGAGCTCTGTAGTGGCGATATACATTCTGCCGTGTATCTCAAATTGTGAAAGCCATCCAGTAGGATACCCTATTGTAGATGATAGCTAAAGGACTACCGGAGAGGAAAATATAATTATATGTATGATACTGAACTCCACAGACCCAACCGTTGCAGACTTTGGCGGCCCAGTGCGGGAAAGCCTCCAACACCCCGGGGAACCGGGGTTTGAGTGAATAACAGCACGCTTCACTCTCTTCAATTGGATATATACATTTTAGGAACTCAGAGTAAGCCAAGACTTTCTGCACAGAACTTTCTTTGACCATGGAGGAAGAACTATATGCCAAATTACAGGCTCTATTTGCCGAGTCTGAGCGACAAATTAACAGATTTGATCGCCTTATGGCAATAGTAGGAGCCCAGCATACTGAAGGGGTCTTTTCCGGGCCTGATACGGCGAAAGAGTTGAAAGGCAGGGCCCTAATGGGTGCTGGGAACATTTTCAGTAAATATGTCTCATCTGAAACGAGGCAGTTAGAAGGTGGTGCCCCTGAGACAAATTTAGAAGACGCGTGTGGATCAATGATCATGCGGGACCGGGAAGTACTGACACCTGAGAAACATACAGGCGTTGACGGAGGGCCCTTCGTCATCGTATGGGATATGGCAGAAACAGCGGATATCTACTTTGGTAAAGATTGCCGGGCTGGTGTCGCTTGTGGGGTTGCAGTGGGGAGAGCGGCCGGCTCCCGGATGCGTGACCCTGCCGGTGAACATGGGCTGCGGGCGGCCTGCAGTTGTACTGCTGTTTACACAGACTCAGCCACGAACTTGGCTCTAAAAGGAACTGTCAGGTTTTCAGAAGGCTCTCATTGCCGCAGTACCCTCGCGAAAGTCGGTGTTGGGTGACGTTTAGTGGGAATCCTGGACCTGCAGGCCCGGCATAGTATAGTAACCAGCTTTTGAACTGTATACCCTCTTGAGTTTAGGACTTGGGCACTTTAATGAAAATCGTGAGGTTTTATATATATATATATATATAATTTATGTTACTGGACTCCTGCAGCTTGCACCAGTTTGGCTGTAGTTATCCTTTTGACTGATGTATTATGTTTAATTTACATGTCTCTGGGAATCGTACTATATAAGTGTATATATAGAAATATGAGCTATTGTTTAGCTGAGAATATACATATAGTTTCCTCTATAAAATATGAATGAATTGCTAGCAGTTACTATTGGTAACCTAGGCTATATAACCTCCGCTACTTAGATTAGAATTGGCAAAGTATAGTACACCTTATTTCATATGCCGCTTTTTATGAGCTTGTTGTAAGGTGGAGGGCTTTCCCTATTATTTATCTCTAAAGGAGCAGATATGAAATAAAAATAAATCTTTAAAACCCTTTGCTCCCAGCCTTTGAGCTTAGTTATATATGTTGTATGAGGGTTTGTGCCCTCAAGTTGGTTATCTTACATGGCTCTGTTTACAATGTTCCTTTGTTTACTATGTCTAGTACAAGCGAAGTGTACTATGTGTTTACAAGCGAAGTGAATGAGGTTTGCCAGATATTTACGATTTCCAAAATGTGCAGTGTAATATTTGTATGCTATTTTGATAAATAGATGCTTACTCTCCTCATATATAAATTCCATCACAACATACACTGGGTATTTTGCAGCAGATATCTGTAATCTAGCCCACTTCTGATGTCAGTCTTATGGCCTATAAAGATGGGGGTTTTAGGTTTGAGAACCCCCATTAGTTAAGCACATGGGACTCCTATAGCTAAATATTTTCATAGATCCTCTATACTCCTGTGGTTCAGCTGCTATTGTATTTCCTTAGATACATTGGGACACAGGTTTGTATGTTTAACATACTTATTGTTTTATGTGCCCCTGAGAATGGCTCAAAAATGCATGCTATCCGCATATGTAGTCCCATTATCCTCATCTTCGAGGGGTTTACTAAAATTACATGGTTGTGATGGTATCTTTGTTTGCTACATTATAAAAATCTGAGGTTCTTTCCATGGGTCCCATAAGTGGTCTCCTTTATTCTGAGATACCCTCTTTTGGCAGTATAGTTTCTATAAGGTCCAAAAGTGGCCTATTGATCAGCTGAGAGGGTTTAAAATTTTATTGGCAAAATCCATATTACAGTGTAGTATTTACAACATTTCTGATGTCTTTTTTTTCCTGTAACAGGTGGGCAGCTAATGACTTTGTTACTGCTATGTTAACGAATGTGACCTAGGCTATGTGGATAGAACATTGTACTGTAATGGAACTTTGCTGCAATTTGTTGTCTGTATGCCAGTATCTGAACCTCAATAAAAAGTATTAAAAAAAAAAAAAAAAAGCGCTAAGGACTATATATCAATAACAGGACAAAGCCTTACACTTTTATCTATACAATACATATAATCAGCAATAGCAAGCGATCCGCTAATAATTGTTTGTGCAAACAGATAATAGTGCCGATCAATTCAAATAACAAATACCATAATTCTAGGGCTAGGTGTAAATAATATGCTCAGCACTAAATCATGCAAACCATAGTCCCAAATCCCCTGATTTAATATAAACTAAAAAAAAATATAATATAATCCAAATGACGACTCCTATTTTATTTCTGGGTTGCTCATTAGCCAGGAGTAATTGTAAACTTATACTGTTCTGAAAAAGTGAAAAGTAAAAGTCTGTAACATCCTTTAGGCTAAGGGCATAGCCATAAAACACAATACCATGTGCAGGAGCTCATTGTAGTGAAGTAGCTGATGCTGTGCACAGACCAACTAATTGCAGACCTACTAATCAATTATGAGATTCGTTGACAGCTATTTTCATAATAGATTATTATCGATTATATTGATTAGGTGTTGCAGCTCTACCCACTAGTAATTTGAATGACGTTGTGGGCTCTCCATGCCATAGGAAAGAAAAATAAGTCTTACATCAATGTGCTATCTGATCTAACTTGATGCTCCTTCCCTGCAAATGAAAAGACAGATAACATAAACAAGAGGCAGCAGGAGTCTGAAAAACAGCACTATCGGCTAGATTACGAGTTGTGCGTTAGGCTTAAAAAGCAGCGTTGGCCGGTCCCAACGCTGCTTTTTAATGCCCACTGGTATTACGAGTCCTGCAGGTACAGGTGTACCGCTCACTTTTTTGCCAGACTCGGAAATACCGCAAATCCACTTACGTCAATTGCGTATCCTCTTTTTTCAATGGGACTTGCATAGCGCCGGTATTACGAGTCTTCCAAAAAGTGAGCGGTAGACCCTCTCCTGTGAAGCCTGGTACCATATTTTAAAGTCAGTAGTTAATAGTTTTTACACTACAACGCCGTAGCATAAACCTCTTAAGTGCTAAAAAGTACACTAACACCCATAAACCCATAAACCCATAAACTACCTATTAACCCCTAAACCGAGGCCCTCCCACATCGCTGCTGCCACTATAATAAATATATTAACCCCTAAACGGCCGCACTCCCGCATTGCAAATTTTAGTTAAATATTATTAACCCCTAATCTGCGGTCCCTAACATCGCCAACACCTACCTACATTTATTAACCCCTAATCTGCTACCCCAACGTCGCTGCCACTATATTAAAGTTATTAACCCCTAAATCTAAGTCTAACCCTAACCCCCCTAACTTAAATATAATTAAAAGAAATCTTAATAAAATAACTATCATTAACTAAATTATTCCTATTTAAAACTAAATACTTACTTATAAAATAAACCCTAAGATAGCTACAATATAACAAATAGTTACATTGTATCTATCTTAGGGTTTATATTTATTTTACAGGCAAGTTTGTATTTATTTTAACTAGGTAGAATAGTTATTAAATAGTTATTAACTATTTAATAACTACCTAGCTAAAATAAAGACAAAAGTACCTGTAAAATAAAACCTAACCTAAGTTACAATAACACCTAACACTACACTATAATTAAATAAATTAACTAAATTAAATAAAATTATCTAAAGTACAAAAAACAAAACACTAAATTACAGAAAATAATAAAAAAATACAAGATTTTTAAACTAATTACACCTAATCTAATCCCCCTAACAAAATAAAAAAGCCCCCCCAAAATAAAAAAAGCCCTACCCTACACTAAATTACAAATAGCCCTTAAAAGGGCCTTTTGTGGGGCATTGCCCCAAAGTAATCAGCTCTTTTACCTTTAAAAAAAATTACAAATCCCCCCCAACATTAAAACCCACCACCCACACAACCAACCCTACTCTAAAACCCACCCAATCCCCCCTTAAAAAATCCCAACACTAACCCCTAGAAAATCACCTTACCGGGAGACGTCTTCATCCAACCGGGCAGAAGTGGTCCTCCAGACGGGCAGAAGTCTTCATCCAAGCAGGGCAGAAGTGGTCCGCCAGACGGGCAGAAGTCTTCATCCAGACGGCATCTTCTATCTTCATCCATCCGGTGCAGAGCGGGTCCATCTTCAAGACATCAGACGCGGAGCATCCTCTTCTTTCCACGGCTACGACTGAATGAAGGTACCTTTAAGTGACATCATCCAAGATGGCGTCCCTTCAATTCCGATTGGCTGATAGAATTCTTATCAGCCAATCGGAATTAAGGTAGAAAAAATCCTATTGGCTGACATTGAAGTTCAATCCTATTGGCTGATCCAATCAGCCAATAGGATTGAGCTGGCATTCTGTTGGCTGTTCCAATCAGCCAATAGAATGCAAGCTCAATCCTATTCACTGATTGCATCAGCCAATAGGATTTTTTCTACCTTAATTACGATTGTCTGATAGAATTCTATCAGCCAATTGGAATTGAAGGGACGCCATCTTGGATGACATCATTTAAAGGAACCTTCATTCCAGAAGAGCCGTCGGATGAAGAGGATGCTCCGCGTCGGATGTCTTGAAGATGGACCCGCTCCGCGCCGGATGGATGAAGATCGAAGATGCCGTCTGGATGTAGACTTCTGCCCGTCTAGAGGACCACTTCTGCCCGGCTTGGATGAAGACTTCTGCCCGTCTGGAGGACCACTTCTGCCCGGTTGGATGAAGATGTCTCCAGGTAAGGTGATCTTCAAGGGGTTAGTGTTAGTTTTTTTTAAGGGGGGATTGGGTGGGTTTTAGAGTAGGGTTGGTTGTGTGGGTGGTGGGTTTTAATGTTGGGGGGGATTTGTAATTTTTTTTAAATGTAAAAGAGCTGATTACTTTGGGGCAATGCCCTGCAAAAGGCCCTTTTAAGGGCTATTTGTAATTTAGTGTAGGGTAGGGCTTTTTTTTCGGGGGGCTTTTATATTTTGTTAGGGGGATTAGATTAGGTGTAATTAGTTTAAAAATCTTGTATTTTTTTATTATTTTCTGTAATTTAGTGTTGTTTTTTTGTACTTTAGATAATTTTATTTAATTTAGTTAATTTATTTAATTATAGTGTAGTGTTAGTTGTTATTGTAACTTAGGTTAGGTTTTATTTTACAGGTACTTTTGTCTTTATTTTAGCTAGGTAGTTATTAAATAGTTAATAACTATTTAATAACTATTCTACCTAGTTAAAATAAATACAAACTTGCCTGTAAAATAAAAATAAACCCTAAGCTAGATACAATGTAACTATTTGTTATATTGTAGCTATCTTAGGGTTAATTTTACAGGTAAGTATTTAGTTTTAAATAGGAATAATTTAGTTAATGATAGTTATTTTATTTAAATTATATTTAAGTTAGGGGGGTTAGGGTTAGACTTAGATTTAGGGGTTAATAACTTTAATATAGTGGCGGCGACGTTGGGGGCGGCAGATTATGGGTTAATAAATGTAGGTAGTTGTCGGCAATGTTAGGTACGGCAGATTAGTTCACCGCTAACGTAAGCAGCACTGGTATTGAGGTGAGATGTGGAGCAAAATTTTGCTCTACGATCACTTTTTTGCGGTTAACGCCGGGTGTGTAAAAAAACGTAATACCAGCGCTGTCTGTAAGTGAGCAGTGAGCATAAACTGCTCATTAGCACCGCACCCCTGTTAACGCAAAACTCACAATCTAGGCGAATATTATGTTGAGATTACCAATCAATATTTTGGAACTCCGTGCAATTTTCAGAAGCTCTTCAGTCATGGCCTCTTCTAAGAGAGAATCGTTCATTTGTTTTCAGACAGACAATGTCACAACTGTGGCATATATCAATCATCAAGGAGGGACTCACAGTCCTCTGGCTATGAAAGAAGTAGCTTGAATACTGGTATGGGCGGAATCCAGCTCCTGTCTAATCTCTGCGGTTCATATCCCAGGTATTGACAATTGGAAAGCGGATTATCTCAGTCGCCAAACGTTACATCCGGGCGAGTGGTCTCTTCACCCAGAGGTGTTTCCTCAGATTGTTCAAATGTGGGGACTTCCAGAAATAGATCTGATGGCTTCTCATCTAAACAAGAAACTTCCCAGGTATCTGTCCAGATTCTGAAGGAATGCTCGTTTTTTCTGCTGGTGGCTCCAGCATGGTCTCACAGGTTTTGGTATACGGATCTTGTCCGCATTGCTTCTTGCCAACCGTGGACTCTTCCGTTAAGACCAGACCTTCTGTCATAAGGTCCTTTTTTACCATCAGGATCTCAAATCCTTAAATTTAAAGGTAGGGAGATTGAACGCTTGATTCTTAGTCAAAGAGGTTTCTCTGACTCTGTGATTAATACTATGTTACAGGCTCATAGATCTGTATCTAGGAAGATATATTATCGAGTCTGGAAGACTTACATTTCTTGGTGTCTTTCTCATCATTTTTCCTGGCATTCTTTTAGAATTCCGAGAATTTTTCAGTTTCTTCAGGATGGTTTGGATAAAGGTTTGTCTGCAAGTTCCTTGAAAGGACAAATCTCTGCTCTTTCTGTTCTTTTTCACAGAAGGATTGCTATTCTTCCTGATATTCATTGTTTTGTACAAGCTTTGGTTCGTATAAAACCTGTTATTAAGTCAATTTCTCCTCCTTGGAGTTTGAATTTGGTTCTGGGGGCTCTTCAAGCTCTTCCGTTTGAACCTATGCATTCACTGGACATTAAATTACTTTCTTGGAAAGTTTTGTTTTCTTTTGGCCATCTCTTCTGCTAGAAGAGTTTCTGAATTATCTGCTCTTTCTTGTGAATCTCCTTTTCTGATTTTCCATCAGGATAAGGCGGTGTTGCGAACTTCTTTTAAATTTTTACCTAAGGTTGTGAATTCTAACAACATTAGTAGAGAAATTGTGGTTCCTTCATTATGTCCTAATCCTAAGAATTCTAAGGAGAGATCATTGCATTCTTTGGATGTAGTTAGAGCTTTGAAATATTATGTTGAAGCTACTAAGAATTTCCGAAAGACTTCTAGTCTATTTGTTATCTTTTCCGGTTCTAGGAAAGGTCAGAAGGCCTCTGCCATTTCTTTGGCATCTTGGTTGAAATCTTTAATTCATCATGCTTATGTCGAGTCGGGTAAATCTCCGCCTCAAAGGATTACAGCTCATTCTACTAGGTCAGTTTCTACTTCCTGGGCGTTTAGGAATGAAGCTTCGATTGATCAGATTTGCAAAGCAGCAATTTGGTCTTCTTTGCATACTTTTACTAAATTCTACCATTTTGATGTGTATTCTTCTTCTGAAGCAGTTTTTGGTAGAAAAATACTTCAGGCAGCTGTTTCAGTCTGATTCTTCTGCTTATAATTTCAGTTTTCTTCATTATAAGATTTAAACTTTATTTTGGGTGTGGATTATTTTTCAGCGGAATTGGCTGTCTTTATTTTATCCCTCCCTCTCTAGTGACTCTTGCGTGGAAGATCCACATCTTGGGTAGTCATTATCCCATACGTCACTAGCTCATGGACTCTTGCTAATTACATGAAAGAAAACATAATTTATGTAAGAACTTACCTGATAAATTCATTTCTTTCATATTAGCAAGAGTCCATGAGGCCCACCCTTTTTTGTGGTGGTTATGATTTTTTTGTATAAAGCACAATTATTCCAATTCCTTGTTTTTTATGCTTTCGCACTTTTTTCTTATCACCCCACTTCTTGGCTATTCGTTAAACTGATTTGTGGGTGTGGTGAGGGGTGTATTTATAGGCATTTTGAGGTTTGGGAAACTTTGCCCCTCCTGGTAGGAATGTATATCCCATACGTCACTAGCTCATGGACTCTTGCTAATATGAAAGAAATGAATTTATCAGGTAAGTTCTTACATAAATTATGTTTTTAGATTATTTGTACAGCTAGGAAGCATCTATAAGGAGTTATGAAGATGCTGTGACATGATTACTGAGAGACAAAACAACTACATTTTGTTTTGCTTGCTACAGCTACTGACACTTTATAAAGGGTCTAGCAAAATGGTCAGTGCAGAAAGAAAGAAAAAAAGAAGACATAATTCAAACCGCAAAAATGGTATCCTTGTAAATGAGCACGTGCAGGAACATTTCATGTTCTACAGATCCAGCTCTGTATTATCTTACCTGTCTTCAGGGCCATCAGACTGGCCCTGGAAATTTGTATTGCCCGGCCCAGCCCCGCCCCACTGCTCAGCCCCGCCTACCAACTCAGCCCCCTCCGGCTTATGACCCAATCCTGCCCTGACTCATAGATACAACTGTTAACATGAACAGTGGCACAGGGGGTGCACTGCTTACAGGGCTGTGTACGTTTTAACAATAGCAAATGTTCACATTTTCAAAGTGAACATTTTATAAGTGAGGCACTAATTTTTAAGAATTATACAAGAATTACACTCAATACTCTCCACACTGCTGGTTACTAACTAACAAACTGCCTACTGACATCTGCTAAGGAATGTTGAGTTAACCTACTGTCTCTTCTGCTTTCAGGTACGTGAATTAAGGCCCTGCATTGAAATCCTGCTATTCCCTGCTTTTCTGTCATTTTACACCAAGTCTCTCTTTTTGGTACGTGAATTAAGGCCCTGCATTGAAATCCTGCTATTCCCTGCTTTTCTGTCATTTTACATCAAGTCTCTCGGTGTATATATATATATATATATATATATATATATATATATATATATATATATATATATATATATATATATATATATATATTTATATATATATATATATATATATATATATATTGAACACACAAATTTAGGCTGTTAAAATTAAGTCCTGCATTTTTTGTAATGATTTTTCCCAATGTCTCAATTCTAATGTCTAGTTAATTGCCATGTTATGCTCAATCCTTATCAATACTTGCTATAACTCTAAAATTTATAGTTTTCTTATGTCACAGTTTTAACCCCCTCCAAATTTTATTGTCTGTTTACTTAACTCATCTCACCCTGACCAGATTCTAACATTCCAATTGGCCTTACCAACTGTCTTTGATTAGCAATTAACTAAATTTAGTGGACTCAGCTGACTGCCCTACCTGTATATATTTCAGACTAGTTTGGGGATGTGCACTGCTTACAGGGCTGTGTACTTTTTAACAATAGCAAATGTTCACATTTTCCAAGTGAACATTTTATAAGTGAGGCAATAATTTTTAAGAATTATACAAGAATTCAACAAGGATTGGGCAAGGGGCAAGACACAAGGCAAGTACTCTTGTAATACTGTGTTCTATGTATCTCATGGTATCCTTTTGCAAGTGCTGCTGTAACATTGTGTCTTATGTGTTTACTTGGTTCCCACTTTCATAATAATGCTCAATATCTTCATACTCCTTTTTGCTACCTCTTGTCTCTATAACAAACTACATTACTCACTTACTCCTTCTCCCTCTCCACCTGCACTGTTTATTAGCCCATCTCTCTTATACTCACCTTACTTTTGTACTCATGAACTTTACCTATTCCTAAACACTCTCTCTCCCCCCTGCCTTTCAGCCAAACAACAGTCTCATTACTGCAAATCTGCTTCTCATCTCATGTCACTCTCCCTCTTGCTCATACTAGCTGCTGGCGACATCTCCCCTAATCCTGGTCCCTCACAACCTCCTAGCCTTTCACATCCTTGTGTGCCTTTCAA
This sequence comes from Bombina bombina, assembly GCF_027579735.1. Taxonomy (NCBI): domain Eukaryota; kingdom Metazoa; phylum Chordata; class Amphibia; order Anura; family Bombinatoridae; genus Bombina; species Bombina bombina. The sequence continues at coordinate 553,405,214 of NC_069500.1, forward strand.
TAGACTTCATAAACTAAACTCTGGTAACCTTAATTGCATTCCTCTTACATCTAAAAACCCCTCCCCCTTTACTTGTGCACTCTGGAACTCTCGCTCTGTTTGCAACAAGCTCACTTCTATCCATGATTTCTTTATCTCCCACTCTCTTAACCTTCTGGCTCTTACAGAAACCTGGCTCTCTGCTTCAGACACAGCATCCACTGCTGCACTGTCACATGGGGGTCTCCATTTCAGCCACACTCCTAGGTCTGGCAATAGACAAGGAGGTGGTGTCAGTATTTTACTTTCCTCTCGTTGCACCTTCCAACAAATACAGCCCTTCTCTTCACTCACATTTTCTTCATTTGAAGCACACATGATTCGGTTATTCTCTCCCCTCTCTATACGTGTTGCAGTCATATACCGCCCCCCTGGCTCCCCAACTCAATTTTTAGATCACTTTGCTGCCTGGCTTCCTTATTTCCTTTCCTCAGACACCCCTGCCCTCATTCTTGGCGACTTTAACATCCCTCTTGACAATCCCAATGCCTCCTCTGCAATACAACTTCTTCAACTGACTTCCTCTTTCGGCCTGTCACAATGGGCTGACTCTCCCACTCACAAAGATGGTCATTCCCTTGATCTGATTTTCACCTATCGATGCACTCTTTCAAATTTAACAAACTCCCCTTTTCCTCTCTCTGACCATCATCTCTTAACTTGCAACATCACTTCCTTACCTACAACTCCCCCTCCCTCTACCCCTCACACCAAACTTCACAGAAGCACTAAGTCACTAGATCTGCATCAGCTCGCCAGCTCTCTCAAACCTCTCCTCTCATCCATCACCTCCTTTTCCTGCCCTGACCAATCTATCTGCCAGTATAATTCCACCCTTACATCGGTCATTGACACTCTGGCCCCTCCAACCTTAGCTCAGAAACCACACTCTCATCCTCAGCCCTGGCATACTCCTCTGACACGATACCTACGCAGATGCTCCCGTACTGCTGAGCGACATTGGAGGAAATCTCGGAGTTCAGCTGACTTTCTTCACTACAAGTTCTTCCTGAACTCCTACTATTCTGCCCTTAATCTTTATAAGCAACAATATTTTCTAATCTCGTCTCTACTCTTTCCTCTAACCCTAAACGTCTGTTCTCCACGTTCAACACTCTTCTCCGCCCACCCCCACCTCCTAACACAACCTCTCTCTCAGCTCAAGATTTTGCAAGCCACTTCAAAAACAAAATTGACTCCATCAGAAGTGAAATCAGCTCTCAACATACTTCCAATCTCCCACCCCCTCAAAAGCTCACGATCACCCAAAACCCAAATATCCAAAAATGCAGCTCTTTTGCCCCTGTTAATGAGGATGAAGTTTCTGCCCTTATAATGTCCTCCCACCTCACTACCTGTCCCATCGACCCCATCCCCTCACAGCTACTCCCCTCCCTCTCTTCTACCCTCACCCCCATACTCACACACATTTTCAACCTCTCCCTCAGCAGTGGTATATTTTCCTCATCTCTAAAACATGCACTGGTCACACCTATCCTCAAAAAACCTTCCCTTGATCCAACCTCCCCTTCCAATTACCGCCCTATTTCCCTACTCCCTCTTGCCTCAAAGCTCCTCGAAAAGCTAGTTTATGCACGTCTATCCCATTTCCTTACACTAAACTCTCTTCTTGACCCACTGCAATCTGGATTTCGTTCCCATCACTCTACAGAGACAGCAATTATCAAGGTTACCAATGACCTACTTACAGCAAAACCCAAAGGCCACTTCTCTCTGCTTATCCTCCTTGACCTATCTGCAGCCTTTGACACTGTTGACCACCCTCTTCTGCTCCAAACCCTCCAATCCTTCGGCATCTGTGACACAGCTCTCTCGTGGTTCTCTTCCTATCTGACTAACCGTACATTTAGTGTAGCCTTCTCCGGAGCATCCTCTGCCCCGTTACCACTTTCTGTTGGGGTATCTCAAGGCTCTGTCCTTGGTCCCCTTCTCTTTTCAATCTACACGTCGTCACTAGGTTCCTTAATAAAGTCCCAATGGTTTCAATACCATTTGTATGCCGATGACACCCAAATCTACCTCTCTGCACCAGACCTACCTCCTTCCTTACTAACCCGTGTCACTAACTGTCTTTCTCACATCTCATCTTGGATGTCCTCTCACTACCTTAAGCTAAATCTCTCCAAAACTGAACTCCTTATTTTTCCCCCTTCTTCCAATGTCTCCGCCCCCAAAATTTCTATAACTGTTGATAATTCCATCATTACCCCTACCCCGCATGCCCGATGTCTTGGGGTCACACTTGACTCAGATCTTTCCTTCACTCCTCCCATTCAGTCCTTGGCTAAAGCCTGCCGCTTCCACCTTAAAAACATTGCTAAAATTAGACATTTCCTTACACAAGATACAACCAAGATTTTAATCCACTCTCTCATCCTTTCCCGCCTCGACTACTGCAATTCCGTCCTCTCTGGTCTACCTAGCTGCCGCATAGCACCTTTACAATCCATTATGAATGCCTCTGCCAGGCTCATCTTCCTTACTCGTCGCTCTTCATCTGCTGCACCTCTCTGCCAATCCCTCCACTGGCTTCCTCTTGCCTCTAGGATTAAACATAAAATCCTCACCCTGACATATAAAGCTCTCAACTGTACTGCTCCCCCCTACATCTCAGAACTTGTCTCTAGATACTCTCCCTCCTGCCCCCTTCGATCAGCTCAGGATCTCCTCCTCTCTTGTTACTTCCTCACATTCACGTTTACAGGACTTCTCCTGACTGGCCCCCATCTTGTGAAATTCCCTGCCTCGCTCCATAAGACTCTCCCCTAGTTTTAACAGCTTCAAGCACTCCCTAAAAACTCTACTATTCAGGGATGCATAGAACCAACAATAACCTTTCCTAACGCCATTGCTTTCCCCTTGAACCCCTTAGATTGTAAGCCTATGGGCCCAGCTGTTTACAGATCGCTTCATAAGAGCCGACTAAAACAGTGAAACTCTCGGCAGGGCCCTCTACCCACTTGACCCCTACAAAAGCTATCCTGTACACCGACTATGTTTACAGCGCTGCGGAATCTGTTGGCGCTCTACAAATACCTGATAATAATAATAATAATAATAATACATGAACCTGATAGGAATTACAATGTTTGCCAAGTAAAGAGCAAGTAGCAAATGCAGTCACATAACATATTTGAGTTCAGGGACCGTCCGTCATTTAGTTATACCCTACAAATTACTTAGTGAAACTACTATCTAGTATAAGAGACTGAACCTTGTCCCCAACACTACAACTCCTGGTACGTTCATTTCCCTGCGCTATGGGGGAGAGAGACAGCAAAAGAGAGGGAGAGAGACAGCAAAAGAGAGGGGGACAGCAAAAGAGAGGGGGAGAGAGCAAAAGAAAGGGGGAGAGAGCAAAAGAGAGGGGGAGAGCGCAAAAGAGAGGGGAAGAGAAAGTGCAAAACAGAGGGAGGAAAAGCGAGGGGGTGAAAGAGAGCTAAAGAGATGTGGGAGAGAGAAAACAAGAGAAAGGGGAGAAAGAGAGAGCAAAAGAGAAAGGAGTAAGAGCAAAAGAGAGGGGAGAGAGAGCAAAAGAGAGGGAGAGAGACAGCAAAAGAGAGGGGGAGAAAGCGGAGAGAGAGAGCAAAAGAGAGGGGAGTGAGAGCAAAAGAGAGGAGGAGAGCGCAAAAGAAGGGAGAGAGAGAGCATGCAAAAGAGAGGGGGGAAGAGAGAGCGAGAGAGCGAGCAAAAGAGAGGGGGAGAGAGCAAAAGAGAGGGGGAGAGAAAGAGCAAAAGAGAGGGGGAAAGCGCAAAAGAGAGGTTAGAGAGAGCGCAAAGATAGGGGGGGACGAGAGGGGGGAGAGAGAGAGAAAAAGAGAGGGGGGAAAGAGCAAAAGAGAGGGGGGATAGAGAGAGAGCAATGGGTGGAACAGCTGTACTGCAAAAAATGGCCCGTGTACACGGGCTTTAGGACTAGTATAATATAATAGGCGGAACAGCTGCACTGCAAAAAATGGCCTGTGTACACGGGCTTTAGGACTAGTATAATATAATAGGCCAAGTGTGTTTGTCAGAAGCTGTCATGCACAGTAGAGACTGCGCAAGGACAAGCACACCTGGCCTTCAACAAACTGACCTGTCCACCACGAGAACTGTAGGCATGATGGGGGCGGCCATGGCCGTGAGAGAGCAAAAGAGAGGAGATAGCAAAAGAGAGGGGAGAGCAAAAGAGAGAGGGGAGAGAGAGCAAAAGAGAGGGAAGAGAGCAAAAGAGGGGGATAGAGAGCAAAAGAGAGTGAGAGAGACCAAAAGAGAGAGAAACAGCAAAAGAGAGGGGGAAAGAGCAAAAGAGAGGGAAGAGAGCAAAAGAGGGGGATAGTAGAGCAAAAGAGAGAAACAGCAAAAGAGAGGGGGGACTGCTGTACTGCAAAAAATAGCCCGTGTAAACGGGCTTTAGGACTGTTTTATAAAATATCAGTACTGTCTAGTTTTGTTCTGCTTTTGTCATTCCCTTTAAAAAATATATATTTTTTAATTTATAAGAAATTATTATAAACAACCGATTTAAAAATGTTACAAACGCATTCCAAATCTAGATCACACCGATTGAGATAATTTGCACACTATCTAGTGACTTTAAAGCCCATTAATACTTTATGAGCTCAGCTGCTGCCTTCACTCTCAAACCTTTACTTTAATGACATAAACAACAAAGTGAACACGCTGTGTGTGACGTCTCCAGGATTTGACCAATCAACGCAAGATATGTTATACAGCCCGTCCCTCCCTACTTGGCCCAGCTGCTTTCCCTCGGTACTCAACCTCTATAACATCGGAGATTGCTGCGAGGCAGTTATGGGTGGGGGTAATGTATCCCGGGAAAGCAACGGTGTTCTGCGTAGAGGTATTTTATCTACATCAGCCTCAAAGCATACAAAATCACAACGTAAACAACCACAAAACCAGCAGAGGGCGCACACACTTTAAATCGTCTGAAAAGCAGCACTGTCATCAGCAGCTGCACTGTGCATGATATTAGTTTCAATACGTTGCTATATTCAGCACAGAACAGAGATTTGGCCCATAGTAAGCTGTTAAACAATATTGCAAGGATGTTGTCATCAGTACAAAATTGTTGAGATTGCAGTAAAAGAAAATAGGGAAAACGGAATTAAAAAGTGCATGTTCGTAAATCAGCCATTTGCTACTTGTTGACTTCCTTGTAATTTAGGAGAGATCCCCTCCCTTTAATTTCCTGTGAAGTATGATCAAGATCTATGAGGGGACATGAAAAGGAGAACAGATAGGAGGAGAGCACCTGCAGTAAGGAACGCAGGATGGCTGAAGAAAACAAGGGATGATGCATTGGAAAAGGAGGAAGTAGTGGATATGGAAATAGAAGAAATCCTGCAAGAGGATGTTTGCATCAGTATAACTGGTGAGTTTGGTATCTAACTACACCACTGTGTGATTTGTTATGACAGCCTGTGTAAAAGAAGTCAAATGTCTAGAAACATTGGGATTAATAGTAATCATCATTTTCACACAATTGTTTGTCTGTTTTACTTTACTTGATAAGTAGGTTTTACATTTAAACAAAACAGTTGGTTTCAGCCCCTCACATTATAGATGTGAAAATGCAATATCCATGAGATTATTCTGAACAAAGAATGGATTAACCGTGCAGTGGTTGTTAATAGTAGCTTTGCAAGAAATCATCTCCATGTGCTGTGAGCTCACTACTGAGAATGTATTAGGATGACATGCAAATAAATGTCACCCATAATGTTAAAGGGACAGTTTAATATTAAAATGCTCTTGATGTTTTTTGTACTAGTTTGCATCTAGGTAGAGTCATATTGCAGCACCTTAGTGAGACATGATGAGCCAGTTGGGAGCAGCATACACCGGTAGCTGTTAATCACTGGCCATGTCTTGTGCAATGTGTTGTAAACTTGAGCTAGGTGTGTAACCCCTCTGCAGGTTACCATTCTGAAATGCAGTGGATGCGCTGTAGCTTGTGTCATTGGCTTCCTAAATTGTTTAACATGTAAACCACTTCAAGTTGCCTTCCATGCAGTGTATTACTTTTTACTGTGTTTTTCATATTGCACAGCTAATAAATTGCATCTCATAGAGGTTTACTATCTATCTATCTATCTATCTATCATCTATCTATCTATCTATCACTCATAGAGCGCAAACTAATCACCCGTGAGGGTCTCAAGGCGCTATACAAAATATAAATTCCTTGAACAAAACTTGTGACCTGCAAACTTTGTGTGTTGAGTTTAAAGGGATACTAAACCCATTTTTTTTTCCTGTTTCAGATAGAGCATGCATGTTTATGCAACTTTTTTATTTTCTCCTATTATCAAATTGTCTTCGTTCTTTTACTATCTCTATTTGAAAATGCAGAAAAGTAATGTTAGGAGCTGGCCCATTTTTGGTTCAGCACCTGGGTAGAGCTTGCTGATTGGTTTGCTACATTTAGCCACCAACCAGCAAGCGCTACCCAGGTGCTGAACCAAAAATGGGCCGGCTCTTAAAGGGACACTGAAGCCAAATTTTTTCTTTTGTGATTCAGGTAGAGCATGACATTTTAAGCATCTTTTTAATTTACTCCTATTATCAAATTTTCTTCATTCTCTTGGTATCTTTATTTCTTTTTCAAATAAAGATAGCAAGAGAACGAAGAAAAATTGATAATAGGAGTAAATTAGAAAGTTGCTTAAAATTGCATGCTCTATCTAAATCTTGAAAGAAACATTAGAAATGCAGCACTGATTTAATCCAAATTGGAATACACACAGGTGCACTTCAGTTTTGAGTAGAATCATTTTTTTTGTAGTTTTAGCAAACATGTTTCTAGTAAAAGCTATAGTTGTTTCAAGAGTTTTATTAAGTGTGCTCTCTGCACCATCATTTTAAACGTAGCCCTTGCTCAGAGAGCTTATGGTGTATCACCTGGTGTAATGACTGAATTTGCGTCATTGCTCACACGATACAATATACACTGACCGAGCAGCTGCAGCAATTAAACTGCTGGTGCACTAAGAATATCTAGCTATGCATCACATGCAGGTGCAGAGAACAAATGCTAACACTAAAATAGTAACAACGTTTTTACTAGAAGCATTGTCACCAATATATGTGTATAGCATATCTATATAGTCTGTATCCAAAGATGTAATTCATCTGTGTTCAGTTTTGACCAGAATGGGCTGAAAGAGGTAACTGACTTCAGGGGCCCGATGCCCTGACTGCCAGAGTAGCGATCATCTGCACAGTTTGTTTTTTTCTCCTGGGCTGCCAGGGGGACTGAGTGACTTAGCCTCTCCTACTTTTCAGTAGGGGCTCACAGATTTGACTCTCGGCAGGTGCACTGCCTCTTAAGACTTATTCCAGTCCCTGCTAGGTTTGCTCACTGCCATTCTCGGAAGCATTTAGAGAAGTTTCAGCTACTAAGTCTTGATTGTAAGGAAGACAGGAACTGCATAAGGAAAGTTCCATATGACTATAGTACACCATATGCTGACTGTGAGGCATATGACTGGCAGCTATCAGTGTGAGCTAAGGATAAATGGAAAACAGTACACTAATTAATCTGAAGTTATTTTAATCATCCCAATTGTGCTTCTTGTAGGGAAAGTTCTGCTACAAATACAGCTTTTGCGTGCCCTATACTTCTGCCATTACACAGCACTCCTTCATAGCCTTGCATCCTGCACAGAGAGGGAGTGCAGCAGACAGAGCATATGCAATAATGTTACTGCTAAAGTGCTGCTGTTTAAAGTGATAGGTTTGTGCTAAACCATATTGATTTGAAAATATTAGCCCAATTCAGAACAGCGCATACCTTAGAAAACACTTCACTTACTGTGATAACAACCAATGAATATGCTGAGTCCCAGCAAAAGCAATAACTGGCATGTATCCAGGTAAATAGTGGATCTGAACATAAGCTCCGATTCACTGTTTACTTTTACGTCATTGGCTCTCCACTTTGTTATGTACTGTGCTTGCACTAGAAACTCATGCACATGCCTGGTGTTAGATCCATAGAGACGTTAAAGGGACATAAAACCCAATATTTTTCTTTCACGATTCAGACAGAGCATGCCATTTTAAACAACTTTCCAATTTACTTCTATTATTTAATGTGCTTCCTTCTTTTGTTATCCTTTACTGAAAGGTTTATCTAGGAAAGCTCCGGAGCAAAATTAGATAATAGAAGTAAATTAGAAAGTTGTTTAAAATTGCATTCTCTATCTGAATCATGAAAGGAAAAAATTTGGGTTTCATGTCCCTTTAATCTCGTCTGCCCTCTAAAGCGCATGTGCATTATCGCTGCTGACCAACTGCACATTAGAGACAACAATCTGTATGGCTTACTTTTTTATTGGTTGCCATACTAGATGTCATAAAGAAAAAATTACAAAGGGGGGGTGAATTGCGAGTGACTTAAAAGATAGCCTGGATGATCAAACACTTACAGGTACTTCTGGCGGGAAAAAGACGAACACTATTGCAAGTTTTAAATGAAACCGTTTCTAGGTGATACAAGTAAACTCTCTGACTTCACCATCACTTTAACGCTTGCTTTTCACCAGAAGACTGGGGTCTCCATCCCCCCCCTATATAATTGCTGATAGACCAAGGGCAGACTGGGATTGGTGGAAGTGGAGGAATACTAAGCTGGGGTGGGTCCCAGACCCCGGAAGCGTGCTCCAGGTCTTGGGATGACGAAGCTAAACCTGATGTGCACAGTGCTCTGTCAGCAGGGTGGGTTGGCCTGATAAAATTTTAGTTAGGAGCACAAACATTTCTAGGGTTGGTCCTGCCCACTTGTTTATGCTACTATCAACTATAGGTGCAGGGTGTTAAATATAAGAATAATAGAAGACGTCTGAGTGGAATTGATACTCAGCTACCCAAATTAGTGCACACCCCACCTCTCCCTTGCTGAACATCAAGGCCAGGATATTTTACCAGTGCTTGTATTCATTTAAAGGCATCTTTTTATTATGATGCCCAGATTCTATTACATTTGTAAACATTACTTCCAGTTATCAAACTTTTGCTTAGTTTAATTAGGATTTTTGTTGTTACTCCCATATAATAGTACTTAGTACTTCAGTGACTTTTTATTTTAAGTGCCTTATTGGGCAACTAACACATTTAAAACACCACATATTTGCATCTACCATATCCTTAAAGGGCTGCATTGTACTTTAAAGAAACACTAAAGTTAAAATTAAAACTTTCATGACTAAGCTTTTCTAATACCAGTTCCTTTCCTCCATTGCTATCCGCCACTAACCCACTTAGCATGAAAGCCTAAGAGCCCAACTGTTTGCAGATCACCTTCATAAGAGCTGACTAAAACAGTGCGACTCTCGGCAGGGCCCTCTACCCATTTGATCCCTATAAATGCTACCTTGTATACCGCCTATGTTTATAGCGCTGCAGAATCTGTTGGCGCGCTACAAATTACCGATAATAATAGTTAGAGAACACAATTTTTATCTAAATGAGCCTCTGACGAAGTAGGGACCTCACGAAATGCGTTAGGCCACGCCCATCAATCCCGCGAGATTTGCTTGGAAGCACTCCAGCCATCTTAGAGGGAGCTCTAAAGCATCTGCTGTGTCTGTGTTGGAAGCGACTGTGTGAAGGTGCTTAGAAGTTCTTGTGCTGGATCCTAAGGAACCTGTTTACGGATATATTCCCTAACGACCTTCAGGATTCCTATTGGTGATCATTGGACACATCTCTGTCTTTGCTCTATCGTTATATGAGATCACCGCTTTTCCAATACCTCATATCTGTTTGAGGTTATCAAATGTGAGTGTGCTATGTTTTGGTTATATCTGTAATAAAGCCTATTTTTAAATGGTTTACACTTAGAGTAGCTTTGCGCTCTTTTCCCTTTCTTTTTTCACATGTTTTGCCAAGAGGTGTTCCAGCACCTGTCTGATCAAGAGCTGCATCGCCACCTGGACGTTTGACTCTTTCAAGGACTCATTTGTGAACCTTTTTGCATAGCACTTGAACATATTTTATGGTTTGTGAGTATTTCTAATATATGTGTGCATAAAATAAATATATATATATATATATATACTCCTGTTTATTGAATGTTAGTATTTATTTATTTATTGCACTTATTATTGGCGCTTATATATATATATATATATATATATATATATATATATATATATATATATATATATATATATATATATATATATATATGTGTGTATTTTGTGCACAATCCCTTTTTTATAAACACAATTTCTGAGGCACCAACTCTTACTAAGTTTTAGCAAGATTTCACAGAATATACGTAAATGCAAATTGGTATTGGTTGATGGCTGTCACATGATGCAGTGGGAAGGAAAATTGAACTAACTGAAATATGCAACAAATGTAAAAAACACAGAGGTGCCAAATGGCCGAGTACAGTCTTAAATAGAGGAATAAATGTAAAGTAGGCTACTCGCATAAACATAGCACCTAATAGGCGCTAGTAGAGCAGGCTGCAGCTTCACAGTTGTCCAGCTAACTTTATTTGGTGTGTACAAGTCCAATCAGGAGATGGTAGTGAATCCAAAGCTCGAGGGTTCCCCTATAATATATCTCTGGTGCACCAACAAGCGCTATACAAGCTTACTGGAACTTCACAGCCGCCCAGCTGACTGCACTCCAACTATAGCAGGAATCGATCCAACGATGCCAAAAGCTATACACAAAGTCAAGCAAGTGTATGTAGAATAAAACGAACATTTATTAAACAGCAATGCGTCTCTCAGCCAACACAGATCTGTTTCTTAAGGCTAAATAACTTTGAAATTTGTCAGTGAAAATTCTACTACTCATTTGGAATTTAAACAATGTGCTTTTGTGTTGTCTTTTTTTTTTTTATGCATTTATTGATTATGCTTTTCGAATGCGTTAAGTAGTCCTTTGACCTTTATGTTGGACCCCTATGAAAGTGTTTTAATTCATTTTGTCCAAAGGAGGTAGTGTATTAACAGAATTTTAGGAGAAGTGGAGAGTTAGTGTAGTTGGGGGTAAAATACATTCTTTAAGGTGACAGGGTGGGGTCTGCAAGGTTGTAGAGAGTTATTTACCTTTTTATATCAATTTTACATGAAGAGCAGCAGCATTTCCATTTTTATTTTTTGTTTTTATGGCGTGTTGTGTATGCACAGCAAAGTAGTTTATTTGAGCAGTCTTCCTCTAATGTACATTGTACTACATTGCTAAAGTTATGGACACGTAAGATACTGTTCTGTATGGTTTGAAAACCATTTGAGAAAACAAATATTTTCTATAATACCAGTGTTAAATCGAGAACTCTAATACATTGAAAACTCCAATCTGACGTCACTTCCGGTGATTCCATACATCTGATTGGTTCGTGTCTCAGTGAGTGACAGGATTCACAACCAATCAGATGGGCACTGTAATCGCCTATTTTCACTATCTATTTTGCCTCTGCCTGGAGGGTTTAAGGGGGGCGATACACTTGGTGTGTATGCCAAGACAGGAAAAACAGATAGTGAAAATAAGAGTCACGGAAGTGACGCCAGATTGGAGTTTTCAAGGAATTGGAGTTCTCAACAGAGCACCAACAGGAAAATCTTTAAAGTATACTACAATATGCTATGATATATTGAAACCTATTTGTTACTATTATGTCTGCTAATTGTGTTAAAGGGACAGTCCACACCAAAATTATTGTTGTTTAAAAAGATAGATAACGCCTTTATGACCCATTCCTTATCTTTGAATAACCAACATTGTTATATTAATATACTTAAAGGGACATGAAACCCAATTTTTTTTCTTTTGTGATTTAGAAAGAGCATGTCATTTTAAACAACTTGCTAATTTACTTCTATTGTCTAATTTGCTTCATTCTCTTGGTATCACTTGCTGAAAAGCATATCTAGATATGCTCAGTAACTGCTGATTGGTTGCTGCACATAAAGGCCTCGTGTGATTGGCTCACACATGTGCATTGCTATTTCTTCAACAAAGGATATCTAAAGAATTGAGCAAATTAGATAATTGAAGTAAATTGGAAAGTTGTTTAAAATTGCATGCCCTATCTGAATCATGAAAGTTTAATTTTGACTAGACTGTCCCTTTAATAATATATAAGCCTTTATATTTCTGCCTGTTTCTAAGCAACTACAGACAGCCTCTTATCACATGCTTTATTACCCTTTCACAACAAGATAGTGCTGTGCCATATAGATAACATTGTGCAGGACACAGTACTAATTGGCTGAAATGCAAGTCAATAGATAATAGTCATGTGATAAGGAGGCTTAGATACAAGGTAATCACAGAGGTAAAAAGTGTATTAATATAACACTGTTGGTTGTGCAAAACTGGGGAATGGGTAATAGAGGGATTATCTATCTTTTTAAACCATAAACATTTTGGTGTAGACTTTCCCTTTTAAGAACCGTATAAATAGCTTCTTTTTTGACACTTGGTGGTTCTTCTTCTTCTTTATACTGGTATATTTCTTCTGCTCCTAGCCATTCATGCTTCTCAATTACTGCTGGTCATTTCTGCTTCTTGTTGGTTATTCCCAATCCATGTCTTCTGCTAACCATTACTGCAAATATTTTTGTTCATAGTAATCTGTATTGCTCTGACCATTATTGTTCATTTTTCTGCTGGTCTGATGCCTGTGTTCCTGTTGGCCATACTACTCACGTTTCTTTGAGTCACCATTACCTGTGTATCCTACTCAATACGGCTGCCTGAATTCCTACTAGTCATTGCAGTCTGTTTATCCTGTTGGCCCCTAAATGCCTGTGCATATCCATTGTGTTCTGTGTTCCTGCTATTCCGTACTGCCTGTATCTTGCTGCCTATCTCTACTTGTGAACTTGCTGACCTCTTAATACCTGTTTATTCTGACTATTGCTTTTTTAGTATTTGCTGGTGTTTACTGCTGGTAACCCTTGGTGATTATTAGTGAATCAATATGCAAAATACATATGAGGTATAATTGCTGACCAGCTAGGCTTCCTGCAATGAAATTAACATATATTTAAACTTAAAGGGACATAATACTCATATGCTAAATCACTTGAAACTGATGCAGTATAACTGTAAAAAGCTGACAAGAAAATATCACCGGAGCATCTCTATGTAAAAAAGGAAGATATTTTACCTCACAATCTCCTCAGCTCAGCAGAGTAAGTTCTGTGTAAAAAGTTATACTCAACTGCTCCCAGCTGCAGGTAAAAAAATTAAAAAAAAATGAAGAAATGAACAGCAGCCAATCAGCATCAGCAGTGCTGAGGTCATGAACTTTTACTGTGATCTCATGAGATTTGACTTGACTCTCATGAGATTTCATTGTAAACTTCCTTTACCTGATTGGTGAAATAGGATGAGTGCACGATGCTCATCCCTTCAGATGTCCCAGGACAGACACACTAAAATGCTGCTTAGAAATCCTTTACAATGGGAGGTGGCTACTGAGGAACTTTTGAGGTAAAATAACTTTCTTTTTTACATAGAGATGTTCAGGAGATATTTTCTAGTCAGCTTTTTACAGCTATGCTGCATCACTTTCAAGTGTTTAAACATTTGGGTATTATGGCCCTTTAATACACGTTTTCAAGTTGGTAAAGGAACTGGGCATATCTACATAGGACTAAGGTAAGTATTGCGATCTGTGGTTGGAGATCTTTAGAATAGAAAACGTTATCTCTCTCACAGTGCTATAAGCAGGTGTACATTAGTAGTATTTGTGACAGCAGGTAGTACCTATAGAAAGTTAATTTAGACAGCAGGGTATTTTAAGACCCCTGCAATTAAACCTGTTTACATAGTGGGCTCATTTTGATCATCTATTTTCTTGTATTGCATTTTTAGAGCTGATCTCTTAACGGGTTAATTGTAACCCCTGGTGTGGCATATCCATTTGCCACCGCTATAGTATCACCAGCTCCACACTGTATGATGGGGAATATTCTTAAACGCAGATTAGAGAGAAAAGCGCCAGGCCAATGGTGTAAGTGCAGCTTGCAAAACAAGGCAGAGACAGGAAAATGCCACAAAACTTTGACTCGCATTTCTTTAAGGTCCCATTTTTAAGGTGCCAATTAAACCTGCGGTGCTGGACATGTTAAGCACTTTAATACAATATTTAACAGCCTAGATGTTAAGGTTACCTAAACTTTTTATATATAAACAGTATTAATAAACACCAACTGCTACACAAGCTGTAAGTCTCTCTCCTACATTTTTCTGTATAAGCTCTAATACTATTTTTTAAATTTTTATTTTTTAAATGTATTTGCTCTCACAAATTCCTCTTTGGCAGCAGCTATAAGGAGGTCTCATTGGGTTCAGGGGCTACAAATTCTATTAAAAAACTTGCATTGTTTTCTGATGACCTGACAGAAGTTACAGAATGCACTGGCTTCTAGGAGATATGATATAATACCATGGGTGGGACAGGTCACAGCCATTAAAATGAGGTTGCTCCTGAAGCTTACTTATTTTTTTTAGATGCCTGCCTTACTTATTTTTCAGATGCCTGCCCCTCAAGATTCCTTGACCTTAAGATAAACTTTGAGCAGTAAGAGGCCTAAGGTATTACAATTATTTTGATATAGGATGAATTTGCCTCCTGAATATTTGACTCTATTGTGAAGCAGCAAGTTCTTCCATGCTATGGCATGGGGTTCAAATCTTCCCCCTACTAGATGGAGAGAACTGGAACAGGGTTCCCTTTTTTTAATATACTGTATGTGGCCTCTTGTGGATCCCACAACACTGCTTCACCTCCATATCATTTGTTAATATTTTTTTATTCCACATTGCCAAGACCCTTTGGTTTAAACTTTGACAGTACTTTCTGGTGGCCCCACATCCATTCTCTATTCATTCCCTTAAGGGCTTACTCCAAGGGGCTTCCAGAATTCCACATCAAGTTGTGGCGTAATACTTTGATTATTTTACTTAGAGACGTTTATTGCGAAGTTTCATTGCTCACTCATGATGCCATGATTCTGACCACCTCCCTTATATTTTATCTCTAACATTTTAAGGAGATTGGGGCTTTTTTGTGGAACGCCCTAGACTCATATCTCCTTGGGAGATAAGGTGGACCTGGGATTTGAGATGCTTGCACCTATCTCATCACATTTAAAAAAGCCTTTTAAACTGCCTTACTTTTGTTAAAACAAGAGCCATCAGAGAATATGAGACACACTGGGGTACAGAGTTTTTAGGAAAGCAGTGGCAAGAAGCTGTTCTGTCCACCACATTAGCAGTTTACTATGTTATACTTTATGAGCTTTAGTATAAAATAATAACTATGTGGCACCTAATCCTTCTCTAAGATGCATAAAATATTCCCCTTCATTCTCCGGTACATTGGGGAGATTGGGACTTCCCTCCAACATGTCTGGAGGACATGCTCTGTAGTACTCCCCCTTGGGTCCAAAACTTGTAAACTATGTTCCCTGCTGGGACTTCCACATCATTTTAATCCAGAAACGGCTTTACTCCACATAGGGATTTAAAAGACCACTAGATCCCAGAGACCTCTATTAAAGGGACAGTCTACACCAGAATTTTTATTGTTTTAATAGATAGATAATCCCTTATTTTATTTATTACCCATTCCCCAGTTTTGCATAACCAACACAGTTATATTAATATACTTTTAACCTCTGTGATTATTTTGTATCTAAGCCTCTGCAAACTGCCCCTTTATTTCAGTTCTTTTGACAGACTTGCAGTTTAGCCAATCAGTGCCTTCTCCCAGATAACTTCACGTGCACAAACACAGTGTTATCTATATGAAATACATGAACTAACACCCTCTAGTGGTGAAAAACTGTTAAAATGCATTCTGAAAAGAGGTGGCCTTCAAGGTCTAAGAAATTAGCATATGAACCTCCCAGGTTAAGCTTTCAACTAAAGAATACCAAGAGAACAAAGCAAAATTGGTGATAAAAGTGAATTGGAAAATTGTTTAAAATTACATGCTCTATCTGAATCATAAAAGTTTATTTTGGCCTAGACTGTCCCTTTAATCTACTTTCTAATGGTCACTAAACTATCTATTGCTAGGAATTGGAAGAAGCAGTCTACTCCAGACTGGTTCATTTGATATTATCAAGATCTTTAAGAATATGAAGGGATATTTTAGATTTTTTTTCCAAAATGCAGATTGACTTGTATTGCACAGCCTGGGAATCCTGGGATTCCATAGACCCAAAAGTTTTGTTTTGTTATCTTAATACCATGTTAAAGGGACAGTAAACACCAGATTTTGTTTTTGTTTAATTTAAAAGGTAGATAATCCCTTTATTACCCATTCCCCAGTTTTTCATAACCAACACAGTTATAATAATATGTTTTACCTCTGTAATTACCTTGTATCTAAGCATCTGCAGACTGCCCCCTTATTTCAGTTCTTTTGACAGACTTGCATTTTTAGCCAATTAGTGCTCACTCCTAGGAGCTTCACCTGCCTGAGCTCAATGTTATCTATATGAAGCACATGAACTAACGCCCTCTAGTGGTGAACAACTGTCAAAATGCTTTGATTAGAGGCGGCCTTCAAGGTCTAAGAAATTAGCATATGAACCTCCTAGGTTTAGCTTTCAACTAAGAATACCAAGAGAACTAAGCAAAATTGGTAATTAAAGTAAATTGGAAAGTTGTTTAAAATGACATGCCCTATTTAAATCATGAAAGTTTTTTTTTTTTTTTTTTTTTACTTGACTGCCACTTTAATGTCTAAATGTGTTTATTCTTCTATATGAATTGTTGTCTGATCTCTGTGTACACTGATTTGAAATTGTTTGTACCTAATAAAAACTTATTTAAAGAAAAATAAAAAAAATCTGCCTTGAGTGTGATTTGATCTTGTTAACATAGTTCAGGAGATATCTGCAGAAAAAGAACAGAGGCGCCACCATAGCCTAGTACCACCAAAACAAATGGAAAATGGTGCAGGATATCTAGTATAGCCCAGTTGTTTGCTCTTTGTGTCTATACAGGTTATAGGAGTGCTTCCTCAAGGTGCCTTTGACCGGACATCATTGCTGGCAGCATACAGTGAGCTGGACCACTGTGAAGTTCCAGTCTGCACCACTAGCACTGTTGGGTGCTACACCTTTGTGAGTATACTAGATATCCTGCACCATTTTCCATTTGTTTTGGTGGTACTAGGCCATGTTGGCGCCTCTGTTCTTTTTCTGCAGATTACGATAACATCAGGATTTGACCGTCCTTCAACTGCTGCTTCATTTTGGATAAATTGGTCTTTATTGTTCTGTTGGCGTATGGTTTTTATATATATTTTTTATATTTACTCTTTTATTATAGTATTGTTATTACTTTTATATTTAGTGTTAGGAAGCGCCCCTATGGGTTTGTGTATACATCTGTACACCCAATCTCTTTTCCATAGTTCAGGAGATATAATACCTCAAAGCTAGCTGAGCACTTGATAAGTCCTTTAGCAGTTTTTATTTTCTAATGATATCACATACAATAGTAGTGTATTATAGACATAAGTTTAAATGTATTTAATAACACATTTTCTGTGCAAATTACCTTTTTCCTGCTTATTTGTTTGCCTTTAAACCATCACAATTGTGCGATGAATCTGTTTGAAACGTTCGGATATCTTCGTCTGAGCCTTCTGATACCTGACTTCATTAAAGGGATAGGAAACACAGAAATTTTCTTTGGAAACTTTTTAAAAATGAGATGCTCTGTCTGAATTACAAATTAGCTTTTTTTTATTTTTTTTTTATCAAATTTGTTTTGTTCCCATGATATTCTGAATTGAAGAGAAACCTAGGTTGGCATATGCAACAAAGATACAGAGAGAACAAAAACAAATTATAATAGAAATAAATTAGAATGTTGTTTTTAGTCATCAAATGCTCTATCTGAACCATGAAAGAAAATGAGAGAGACCATATTATTTATTTTTTTATGTAAAGAAAAACTTACAAGTAGATCAAGCCTCGGATCTGCTAGGATTCTCTTTTATCTAAAGAAAGAAAATGTAAGCTTCTAATTATGCTACAGATATTCCTAAAACTTTTTGCTGCAGCAAAATGATAACAAATTGTAAATTTCAATTTTAAATCAGGACCAATTTTTATAAGAGGGATTCTTAGATTCTCTACAGGGCAAGTGAGTAAACCACAATCCTCTGCCTCCTGATACTTGGGCACTGATATTCAAATGATTCTCCAGCTTGGAGAGAAATAGTATTTCAGATTTCACAGGGGCTGAACTCACTGAATGCTCAAAATATAAAAAGAGCCGAACTCTCCAGCACTGCAAGATCTCTCTCATTTATTCATGTGAAGGAGAGACAAGCACTACATGATATGAGAGTTTTGTTACACTTGCACATTGTGATTTGTATTTTATATTAATATACATATCAGATTGTGTCCTTTCAGTATTATTGCATTTAAGCTTTGCACTTTCTCATTTAGATTTAGATCTAGCAGTAATTTTATAAATTCTGATTATGTTTTGAAATTTTCTGTGTTACTTTAACAAATTAGGATTATACTTTTTGCAAAAGATACACAGAAATATACTAATTAAATGGCACTTTGTATGTGCTCCATTGTAAACTAAAACTGACAGTTTCTAAAAAGTGGGATGGGCATGGCAGGTCCCTGAGCTGAATAGGGGAGTTCCCAGGTTATGTCTTAAGCTCGCTCACTAGTCTTGTGAATATTTGAAAGCATTTTAAACAAGCTGGTCTCACTGATTTTCCTCACCAGCTGTATGCAGGTAAAGTTTGCTAAAAATCCACAATACTCCTTATTTTAACTAACAGAAAAGTAATATAATACTAAAAAATAGACAAAGTTACATTGTAGTGAAGATGTTTAATTTGTAATTGATGCAAACTGAACCTTTTATATCAGCCCCAAGTGTTCTCTAGTTAGCTTCTCTCTCCCGTGTGAAATTTTGCATCCCATAGAGCTTCATTACCATCTATTGAAGGCATCTCTTTGGGACTTCCAGGTTTATCCTCTTTTCTTAGAAAATACAGTGAGTTCAGCCCCTGTAAAGTCTGCACTATAATCTTTCTCTAAACTAGAGACTGTTTGTTTATTTTGCCCATAAAAAAGTAATAAAGCTCTCTGGGAAACTGAAGCTGACAGTTTTTTCTGTTTTTATTTAAATAAAAGAACAACAAAGTCCGAGACTAAAGGGACAGTCACCACCAGATTTTTTGTTGTTTTAAAAGATAGATAATCTCTTAATTACCAATTCCCCAGTTTTGCATAACCAACACCGTTTTAATTATACACGTTTTACCTCTGTAATTACCTTGTGTCTAAGCCTCAGCAGACATTTCAGTTCTTTTGACAGACTTGCATTTTAGCCAATCAGAGCTGTCTCCATGGTAAATTCACGTGCATGAGCTCAATGTTATCTATATGAAACGCATGACCTTATGCCCTCTAGTGGTAAAAAACTATCAATATGCATTTAGATTAGAGGCGGCCTTCAAGGTCTAATAAATTACCATATGAACCTCCTAGGTTTAGCTTTCAACTAAGAATACCAAGAGAACAAAGCAAAATTGGTGATAAAAGTAAATTGAAAAGTTGTTTAAAATTACATGCCCTATCTGAATCATAAAAATTTTTTTGGACTTGACAGTCCCTTAATTTGTTAAAGTTACAGAAACTGAAGGCATAATCAGAATTTGTAAAATTACAATCCTATTTATACTGCTGTATACAAAATAAAAAACAATAGCTTAAAAAGTTTAAATTTTAATAAAATGTAATCTGAAGTGTAAAGTCATATAAAATAGAAAGCACAAAGTGTAAATGTAGCAGAACTGTCATGTAATTCAGTGCTATATTTAACTGGGATTGTCTCTCCTTAAAGGGACACTGAACCAAATTTTTTTTTCTTTAGTGATTCAGATAGAGCATGAAATTTTAAGCAACTTTCTAATTTACTCCTATTATTAAATTTTCTTCATTCTCTTGGTATCTTTATTTGAAATGTAAGTTTAGATGCCGGCCCATTGTTGGTGAACACCTGGGTTGTTCTTGCTGATTGGTGGATAAATTCATCCACCAATTAAACGTGCTGTCCAGAGTACTGAACCAAAAAACTTAGATGCCTTCTTTTTCAAATAAAGATTGCAAGAGAACGAAGAAAAAATGATAATAGGAGTATATTAGAAAGTTGCTTAAAATTGCATGCTCTGAATCGCGAAAGAAAATTTTTGGGTTCAGTGTCCCTTTAACATACAGTAATGCAGGGAATGCTCCTTGGAGAATTATAGAAAAATCTGCCTTTTAAAAATTTCACTAGAGTCCTTGCGGTGCCGGATGATCATTTTTAGATAATCTCACCTGAGTGGAGAGGTTTTGAACATCAGGTCCTTGGCGAGAAGCTACTATCCAACCAATTCATTAGGACAAATAGAAATTTAGAAAAGGTAAAAAGGAACCTACTGTCTTGGGAAAGAGAAGGGAATCTTGCAGGGTCAAGTTGCATCAAGAGCTACTGTATCATATTACACATCTGAAAATGGAGGCATTGACAACTCAGTTTTATCCACTAAAGTGTACATATCCAAACTGTAGCTAGGCCCAAATAAATTGCTTCAGTAATGTGGTTTGTTGACTAGAACCGCTATTAACAACAGTCCAGACACAAGTGAACCAATGCACAGGGCTGAGGAGAATATTAATAGGGATGTGCATTGGTCTATTTCAGTAGCAAACAAATGCCAAATATGGTGCATGCAAGTGACTTTCAACTATTTTTGGAGCCAGATTTCTTCTTGTGAAAGTGCAGCACACTAAGATCTGAATTTGCTTGCGGCCGCCATATTCGGTATTTGTTTGCTACCAAAATAGCCAAATACACATCCCTAAATATTGATGTAGACAGGGAAATAAGCTGAAGTCACATACTGGAACGAACGGCAAACCATGGAGCAGGCAGGTAACAGAATCAGTACCCAGACCAGAATCAAATGCTGAAATATGACAAACCAAACAAGCAGGCAGAAGTAAAGTCAGCAATCCAAGCCAGAATCTGGTACCGGAGAAGTGATTAAACCAAGGAGCTGGTAGGTAGCAGGGTCATACACAAAGCTTAAACAATTAGCAAGTACTACAATAACCATGCACCAACAGATAGAAAATGCAGGCATTTAAAGAGACTGTGCTGCTTAAAGGGGTAGCAAAGTCCAAATTAAATGGATAGCACAGTCGGTAAAGCAACAGTCAACAAAGACAAAGGGGGCGATTTATGAAAGTGCAGACGGACATGATCCGCTGTAGCGATAAATGCATATGTCGACATTTATCATTGCACAAACAGTTCTGGTGAACTGCTTGTGTAATGCCGCCCCTGCAATCCAATCAGCCACTAGTAGGGGGTGTCAATCAACCCGATCGTATGCGATCGGGCGGATTGCTGTCCGCCACCTCAGACACGGCGGACGAGTTAAGGAGCAGTGGTTTTAAGAACGCTGCTTCTCAACTGTTTCCGGCGAGCCTGAAGGCTCACGCGGAAACAGAGGCATTGGGGTCCGTACGGAGCACGATAAATTGGCCCCAAAGGCTCTAGGTTTGTTGTTCAAAACCACCCAGTGCCTTCATGACTGCTCATGTAAAGCCTCAGATATTGCCATGACATTGTTACCCAAATCAGCCTATATTGTTAACTCATGTAAGATGCCAAAATGGCAGCTTTGCCTTCACCTAGTCTGATAGTAAAGCTGTGGCTGCCTGGTTTAAAGAGGTGCTGAGCTGAATAGGCAATAACCTAGAAATATAGGAGCTGAATGAGCCAATAGCAGAAAAAAACTCAGTGCTAATAAATTGGCCTGAGAGGCAGCAAACACTAATCCAGCGAGTGAGCGGATATCTCCAACAACTACTGTACATACTATGTAAACAGTCAACCTCCTGGATCACTAAAGATGAACCACCCACTTCCCCTTCTTTAGTGTATGTCACTACTCGCAGAATGGACCAGTCAAGGAGAGTAAAATATATGCACATACTATGAAAGTTAAAAAAAAAAAAATCTGGCTCCGACGACGCAATTAGTACGAGGTTTGAAAAAATAAAACACGTCACGATAGTCAATTGTTCTTGAGATGGGCACTACACCCTACACTTCCTTCATCTATTTTTATTTATTTTTAATAGTTTTTTTAAACATAATTTTTTTTTTTTATTTAAATGCTTTTTGAGGAAAACTATATCTACAAATAGTTTCTATTTAATATACATTATAATCTAAAGGTTATTCATCATGAAATATAGATTTGTTTTTAATTACAGGTACATATTCCCAAATCCAAACTTATTCTGAAATCCAAACTTTTAAATTAATATTTAAAAAAAAAAAAAAAAAAAAAAAAAAAAAAAAAAATATATATATATATATATATATATATATCAGTTTAATCAAATTAATGCAGTTTCTAATGGTACTATGTATACAAAAGTATTACAAATTGTATAAAACTACCTTTAGCTTACATGTATAAGCTGTATTATGACATGTATAATATTGCCTACATGGAATAAGATATTGTTGTTTTACACTTGGTACTGTCCCATTTTAAAGATACAAATATTCCAAAATCCAAACTATTTCAGTCCCAATCAGTATTGATAAAGGGTTTTCTACCTGTATATTGCAAGATGCAGCATATTCATGGCTGTTATGTTTAAAAAAAAAAAAAATGGTAAGCTAATGCCATTAATCTATTCACAATGCCATGCTCTTACAGAGGTTTCTGTAAAATTATTTTGGCCAATTTTTCTATCTTAAAGATATTGTCATATCTTTGTAAAAGAAATGATAAGTCCACGGATTTCATCCTTACTTGTGGGATATTAACCTCCTGCTAACATTCTCTTTGCCTGTGTTATACTAGGAAGAGGTAAAGTGAGGTGTTAGTTTTATTTTCTTCAATCAAGAAGTTTTTTATTTTAAATGGTACCGGTGTGTACTTTTTCCCTCAGGGGGT
The DNA here is from genome assembly GCF_027579735.1 of Bombina bombina. Taxonomy (NCBI): domain Eukaryota; kingdom Metazoa; phylum Chordata; class Amphibia; order Anura; family Bombinatoridae; genus Bombina; species Bombina bombina. Next base: position 553,428,279 of record NC_069500.1, read on the forward strand.
TATGGAAGAAGATTTCTGCCCTGAGGTTGATGATCTTAGCAGTCGTAACTAAGATCCACGCTGGTTCCCACAAGACTTCTGAAGGTAACACATGAGACATCTTCAGTGTGGAGACCGGTTTCATGCTACAAGCAGAATTAAGGTATGTGCAGACTTTTATTTCTGAAGAGACTTGATATATCGGAACTGGCTGGCATTTATTTCGCTATATGGGAATGGGGTAAGCAGTAGACTTGTTTCACAGAAGGGTATTACTAGAGTCCCCTGTTATTTTATATTTCTGACATAAGGGCATGATATGACACTCTGGGAGAGGCATAAGAACTTTTAATAGATAAGCTGTTAAAACGTTTGAGTTATTTTTTATTATATATCCAGCATGACTTGCTGGGATATGTTTGGGGTGTGTTTTGTGTTCCACTTAGCTGTATGTTAAACCGCTTCCCATGCCATTGTGTTTGGGCCTACTCCAACTTCGGCCATAAGGGGAGGGGCTTGTCTTCCCGCCGCTCAGATGCGCACTTCCTTCTGACAGAGGAGCAGCAAGCAGTAACTCCGGTTGCTCCTGGACAGTAGTCTCTGGCTTGGAGTGTTGGCTATTGATTCCAAAGTACCCTGGGGGCAGGTAGGCGCCACAGCAGTGCTGTGGCGAGGTGCAGAGGGTGTTTTTGTGTAAACTGATATATTTTTCACTTTAGAGCCTTATTTTTTCACCTTTCTAATAGGGTGCAATACTTTTTGGATATACTAATTAATTTTAGTGAATTTTGGTTTGGGCAAGGGATGTTCAGGACCCCTGGGTAGTGACCCACGGTTATCAATTGATTTCAAGGATTTTCTCCCAAGAGGGAGGTTTCATCTTTCAAGATTATCTGCAGACCAGATAAAAAGAGAGGCGTTCTTACGCTGTGCAAAAGACCTTGTTACTATGGGAGTAATTTGTCCAGTTCCAAGTTCGGAACAAGGACAGGGGTTTTACTCCTATCTATTTGTGGTTCCCAAAAAAGAGGGCACTTTCAGACCCATCTTAGACCTCAAGTGTCTAAACAAATTTCTCAGAGTCCCATCGTTCAAGATGGAGACTATACGAACAATTTTACCAATGATCCAGGAGGGTCAATATATGACTACCGTGGACTTGAAGGATGCTTATCTTCATATTCCTATTCACAAGGATCATCATCAGTTTCTAAGGTTTGCTTTCCTGGACGAACATTATCAATTTGTGGCTCTTCCCTTCGGGTTGGCCACAGCACCCAGAATCTTCACAAAGGTTCTAGGGTCTCTTTTCACGGTTCTCAGACCGTGAGGCATAGCAGTGGCGCCTTATCTGGACGATATTCTAATTCAGGCGTCAACATATCAACTGACAAAATCTAACACGGACATAGTGTTGTCTTTCCTGAGAACTCACGGTTGGAAGGTGAACATAGAGAAAAGTTCACTTGTTTCACAGACAAGGGTTCTTTTCTTGGGAACTCTGAGACTCAGTAGCCATGAAACTATTTCTGACGGAGGTAAAAAAATCAAAGATTCTAATTACTTGCCGAGCACTTAAGTCCGTTCCTCGGCCATCAGTGGCTCAGTGTATGGAGGTAATTGGATTAATGGTAGCGACAATGGACATTGTTCCGTTTGCTCGCTTTCATCTCAGACCACTGCAACTGTGCATGCTCGGACAGTGGAATGGGGATTATGCAGATTTATCTCCTCAGATAAATCTGGATCAAGAGACCAGAATCTCTCTTCTTTGGTGGTTGTCGCTGGATCATCTGTCCTAGGGGACTTGTTTCCGCAGACCCTCGTGGGTGATAGTGACAACGGATGCCAGCCTTCTGGGGTGCAGTTTGGAATTCCTGAAGGGTTAGGGTGTTTGGACTCAGGTGGAGTCTCTACTTCCAATCAATATTCTGGAACTGAGAGCAATATTCAATGCGCTTCAGGCGTGGCCTCAGTTGGCTTCGGCCAAATTCATCAGATTACAGTCGGACAACATCACGACTGTGGCTTATGTCAGTCATCAGGGGGGAACAAGGAGTTCCTTAGCGATGATAGAAATATCCAAGATAATCCGTTGGGCGGAGGTCCACTCTTGTCATCTGTCAGCTATCTACATCCCAGGAGTAGAGAACTGGGAAGCGGATTTTCTAAGTCGACAGACTTTTCATCCGGGGGAGTGGGAACTTCATCCGGAGGTGTTTGCCTCATTGATTCTCAGATGGGGCAGACCGGAATTGGATCTGATGGCATCTCTGCAGAATGCCAAGCTTAAAAGATACGAATCCCGGTCAAGGGATCCTCAGGCCGAACTGATAGATGCCTTGGCAGTGCCTTGGGTGTTCAGCCTAGCTTATGTGTTTCCACCGTTTCCTCTCCTCCCACGCATGATTGCTTGAATCAAACAGGAGAGAGCTTCAGTGATCCTGAATGCGCCTGCGTGGCCACGCAGGACTTGGTATGCGGATCATGTCTAGTGGACATGTCCTCTCTGCCACCGTGGAAACTTCCATTGAGACAGGACCTTCTCATTCAAGGTCCTTTGCAACATCCAAATCTAATTTCTCTGCAGCTGACTGCGTGGAGATTGAACGCTTGATTTTATCGAAGCGAGGATTCTCTGATTCGGTCATCAATACTTTGATACAGGCTAGAAAGCCTGTCACTCGAAAAATCTATCATAAGATATGGCGTAAATATCTTTATTGGTGTGAATCCAAGGGTTACTCATGGAGTAAAATTAGGATTCCTATGATTCTGTCTTTTCTCCAAGAAGGATTGGAGAAAGGGTTATCAGCAAGTTCCTTAACCCCTTAATGACCGGACCATTTTTCAATTTTCTTACCCTTAATGACAATGGCTATTTTTACATTTCTGCGGTGTTTGTGTTTAGCTGTAATTTTCCTCTTACTCATTTACTGTACACACACATATTATATACCGTTTTTCTCGCCATAAAATGGACTTTCTAAAGATACCATTATTTTTATCATATCTTATAATTTACTAAAAAAAAAAAAAAAAGATAAAATATGAGGAAAAAATGGAAAAAAACATGCTTTTTCTAACTTTGACCCCCAAAATCTGTTACACATCTACAATCACCAAAAAACACCCATGCTAAATAGTTTCTAAATTTTGTCCTGAGTTTAGAAATACCCAATGTTTACACATTCTTTGCTTTTTTTGCAATTTATGGAGCAATAAATACAAGTAGCACTTTGCTATTTCCAAACCACTTTTTTTCAAAATTAGCGCTAGTTACATTGGAACCCTGATATCTGTCAGGAATACCTGAATATCCCTTGACATGTATATATATTTTTTTAGAAGACAACCCAAAGTATTGATCTAGGCCCATTTTGGTATATTTCATGCCACCATTTCACCGCCAAATGCGATTAAAAAAAAAAAAAAAAAAGTTAACTATTTCACAAATTTTGTCACAAACTTTAGGTTTCCCACTGAAATTATTTACAAACAGCTTCTGCAATTATGGCACAAATGGTTGTAAATGCTTCTCTGGGATCCCCTTTTTTCAGAAATAACAGACTTATATGGCTTTGGGGTTGCTTTTTGGTAATTAGAAGGCAGCTAAATGCCACTGCGCAACACACGTGTTTTATGCCCAGGAGTGAAGGGGTTAATTAGGGAGCTTGTAGGGTTAATTTTAGCTTTAGTGTAGTAGACAACCCCAAGTATTGATCTAGGCCCATTTTGGTATATTTTATGCCACCATTTCACCGCCAAATGCGAGCAAATAAAAAAAAAACTTTACATTTTTCACAATTTTAGGTTTCTCACTGAAATAATTTACAAACAGCTTGTGCTATGATGGCAGAAATTGTTGTAAAAGCTTCTCTGGGATACCCTTTGTTCAGAAATAGCAGACTTATATGGCTTTGGCGTTGCTTTTTGGTAATTAGAAGGCCGCTAAATGCTGCTGCGCACCACATGTGAATTATGCCTAGCAGTGAAGGGGTTAAATTTAGGTAGCTTTTAGGGAGCTTGCAGGGTTAATTTTAGAGATCAGCCTCCCACCTTACACATCCCACCCCCTGATCCCTCCCAAACAGCTCTCTTCCCTCACCCACCCCACAATTGTTACCGCCATCTTAAGTACTGGCAGAAAGTCTGCCAGTACTAAATAAGAGGTGTGTTTTTTTTTGTTTTTTAAATAAAAATAATAAAATTCTTTTAGCTGGGATGGACCCCTGCCTTAGCCCCAACCTCCCTGATCCCCCCTCCAGCTCTCTAACCCTCTCCCCTACCTAATTGCCGCCATCTTGGGTACTGGCAGCTGTCTGCCAGTACCCACTTTGGCCCCAAAAAACAAAGTATTTTTATTTTATTTTTCAATTAACTCTTTCTGTAGTGTAGCAGCCCCTCCACAATACCCCCCTCCCCCTCCCAGATCCATTTATATTTGAAAAAAAAAATTTTACCTTTCCCTGGCTTTTTGCCCTCATTGGTGTCAGTGTGGCTAATGCGCGCGTGCACGTGCACGCGCGCCTCGTGCACACGCACCGTGCATGCACACTCACCGTGCATGCACACTATGTTCACGTGCACGCGCGCGCCCTCGTGCACGCAGGCGCACGCTCCCTCCCACCCGGACAACGGCACCATCACTACCGGTGCAGAGAGGGCCACAGAGTGGCTCTCTCTGCATCGGAGGCTTGTAAAGGGGTATTGCAGGATGCCTCCATATTGAGGCATCACTGCAATACCCTCAGAGCTGCTGGAAGCGATTGTGATCACTTCCAGCACTCTGTTAGACAACTGACGTACCAGGTACGTCCATTGTCATTAACTGCTTGTTAATGCATGACGTACCTGGTACGTCAGTTGTCATTAAGGGGTTAAAGGGACAAATTTCATCTTTGTCAATTCTGTTTCACAAACGTTTGGCAAATGTGCCAGATGTTCAGTCTTTTTGTCAGGCTCTATCTAGAATTAAGCCTGTATTTAGACCTATTACTCCTCCCTGGAGTTTGAATTTAGTTCTTCTAGGGGTTCCGTTTGAACCCATGCATTCCATGGATATCAAATTGTTATCTTTGAAAGTTCTGTTTTTAGTTTTTATTTCCTCTGCTCGAAGAGTTTCTGAGCTTTCAGCGCTACAGTGTGATTCTCCTGATCTCATTTTTCATTCTGATAAGGTGGTGTTACGTACCAAACCTGGATTTCTTCCTAAGGTTGTTTTAAATAAGAATATTAATCAGGAAATTGTTGTTCCTTCCTTATGTCCTAACCCTTCTTCTAAGAAGGAGCGTATGTTGCATAATTTGGATGTGGTCCGTGTCTTAAAGTTTTACTTACAGGCAACTAAGGATTTCCGTCAATCTTCTTCATTATTCATTGTTAATTCAGGAAAGCGTAGGGGTCAGAAAGCTACGGCTACCTCTCTTTCTTTTTGGTTGAGAAGTATTATCCGCCTGGCACATGAGACTGCTGGACAGCAGCCTCCTGAAAGAATTACGGCTCATTCTACTAGGTCTGTGGCTTCCACATGGGTCTTTAAAAACGATGCATCTGTGGTCGTCCCTTCACACTTTTTCCAAATTTTACAAATTTGATACTTTTGCTTCTTCTGAGGCTATTTTTGGGAGGCAGGTTCTTCAAGCAGTGGTGCCTTCTGTTTAGGTTCCTGTCTTGTCCCTCCCTTTCATCCGTGTCCTGTAGCTTTGGTATTGGTTTCCCACAAGTAAGGATGAAATCCGTGGACTCGTCATATCTTTGTAAAAGAAAAGTAAATTTATGCTTACCTGATAAATTAATTTCTTTTACGATATGACGAGTCCACGGCCCACCCTGTTTTTTTAAAGACAGTTTTTCTTTATATTTTTTGTTAACTTCAGTCACCTCTGCACCTTTTAGCCTTTCCTTTTTCTCTTCCTATACCTTCGGCCGAATGACTGAGGGTGGAGGAGAAGGGGAGGGGCTATATATACAGCTCTGCTGTGGTGCTCTTTGCCACTTCCTGTTAGCAGGAGGTTAATATCCCACAAGTAAGGATGAAATCCGTGGACTCGTTCTATCGTAAAAGAAATTAATTTATCAGGTAAGCATAAATTTACTTTTTATTGTTTTTGCAGTTCTCAAAACTGAATATGTGTATGCAGAAATAACATGTCCCTTCACAGCAAACATGTTATAAAATAAACATACAGAGTTGAGAAATAGACTTCAAAGGGACATAATACCAAAAGAAAACTTCTGGGTTTCAGATAGAGCACACAATTTTCAGATTTACTTCTATTATACTCTTGGTATCCTTTGTTGAAGGAGAACAATGCTCTACTGGGGCCTAGCAGAACACATTGGGTGAGACAATGACAAGCAGCTAGTTCACATTAGGGTATTGCTTCAGAGTCTACCTTGGTATGCTTTTAACAATGGATACCAAGAGAACAAAAATAATGAGATAAGAGGAGTAAATTGGATGATTGTTAAAAATTGCATGTTATTTCTGAATCTTGACAGTTTCATTTTGACTTTACTGTCCCTTTAACACCATTGCTCCCCCGCAAATCTCTGTACACAAAATGAACCCATACTCAGTTTCAAGAAGCTCAATAAATAGAAGATTGTTTGGAGTGGAATAGATCTGCACAAGGACCTTAGTGTGAGGAAGGAGGGCAAGCAGTTTTATTTAACTAAAACATTATATTTCATTTTTTACTATTTTAAGGGATAGGAAACCCAAAAAATTTCTAACTTGTTCAAAACTTCTGTAAATAATCTATTTCTAATTGGTATCTATTTAAAGTTTTTCTTTTATTTTCTTGTAATTTTATTTATTAAATTACTACTGTGCCAACCCCATTTTTTACTCGTTATATGAGCCCTATTATGATGATCTACCTAGGTAGAAACATCATGGCGACCCGTATGCACATTAAAATTCTATTTCCCACGCGTGTGCAGAATCGTCCTTTCTCTGTCCGGATGGACATGTGGATTGTGATGGGGAAGTGGTGCACCAGAGTACTGAAGTTCTGGGGACCATGGGAGTTGAAGAGGAAGAAGCAGCAACAGATTTAGCAGTGTCGTTTTAGGTAAGTATACAAAGTACCCCTAGACGAACGAGCATGTTATAAAGTATATAGAGTACTAACCAAGATGAACAAACTACAAATATGGCCGCTGTACCTTTACATAAGTAGTGCACATGCGAATTCCTTATAAAGCAAGTGCACATGCGTTGTGGGCTGAAATTAATATTAAAATCAAGGGACCCAAACGCTTCACCATTGGATGGGGGGGGGGGGGCAGTAGCAGGATTAACATAAACTACACCTCCTTTTGTGGGTGGTCGTTATCCTTCCTTTCATAACAACTTTAAAATAAAAATAATCGTATGTAGAAGCTTCTTTTTCACCACAGTTTTATTTGGTAGAATATATCATAGTTGTTATAATAATGTGTTTTAGTTGGGTACAATTGTGCATCATTTTCTAACACTTTTTAAATGAAAATTAAGTTAATGAATTATTTTTCTCCTTTCAATAAATGAAAGGGACTGTTAGCACATTTGCTCTGTTCTCTTGGTATTCTTTATTGAAAGCTAAACCTAGGTAGGCTCATATGCTAATTTCTACGCCATTGAAGGCTGCCTCTTATCTCAGTGCATTTTGACAGTTTTTTCCCAGTTAAACAGCGCTAGTTCATGTGTGCCATATAGATAACATTTCAGCACTGATTGGCTAAAATGCAAGTCTGTCAATAGAACTGAGCTAATGGGGCAGCCTGCGGAGGCTTAGATACAAGGTAATCACAGAGGTCAAAATTATATTAAAGGGACATAATACTCATATGCTAAATCACTTGAAACTGATGCAGTATAACTGTAAAAAGCTGACAGGAAAATATCACCTGAGCATCTCTATGTAAAAAAGGAAGATATTTTACCTCACAATTTCCTCAGCTCAGCAGAGTAAGTTCTGTGTAAAAAGTTATGCTTCACCTGCTCCCAGCTGCAGGTAAAAAAAAATAAAAAAAAAATGAAGAAATGAACAGCAGCCAATCAGCATCAGCAGTGCTGAGGTCATGAACTTTTACTGTGATCTCATGAGATTTGACTTGACTCTCATGAGATTTCATTGTAAACTTCCTTTACCTGATTGGTGAAATAGGATGAGTGCACGATGCTCATCCCTTCAGATGTCCCAGGACAGACACACTAATATGCTGCTTAGAAATCCTTTACAATGGGAGGTGGCTACTGAGGAACTTTTGAGGTAAAATATCTTTCTTTTTTACATAGAGATGTTCAGGAGATATTTTCTAGTCAGCTTTTTACAGCTATGCTGCATCACTTTCAAGTGTTTAAACATTTGGGTATTATGGCCCTTTAATATAACTGTGTTGGTTATGTAAAACTAAAACTGGGGAATGGGTAATAAAGGGATTATCTCTCTTTTTAAACAAACATTTTCAAGTAGACTGTTCCTTTTAAATAAAGCTAAAAAAGGTGATCAAATATAAATGATTAACCTATTAAACTGGAGACAGTTCACCTCCCATTAGTTTCCATCAGTTCAATGATCTATATATGCATATATAATGATCCATAACCAAATCATTATTGGTCTGATATATAAAATTAATCTGAAAGTTATTATTCTAAAAATGAAAACCATGTTTTAAATTTATTTTGATCATGATTAAATTTACTAGTCTACCGTGGTTGGAAGTAAAACTTTTTTTTTTTTAAAGAAAATCACTGCATGCACAAGAATACGCAATATACATTGTAGCGAGATGATAAACTTATTATATAACATTAGGTTATTGTTAGATAAGGTGCTGCTAATAAATTCAATTACATGTTTGTTATAAACTGAGTTTAGAAATGTTGTTTTTGTAAATAGTTATTTGAAAACTGGGGCGAGATTACATATACGGCGCAGGCTTCGGCGCAAGCGCTGCAACCCGCGCCGGCCATAATTTCACCTTGCACATCTGGTTATCAAATAAACCCCGCCGGCAGTTCATAAAGTGCCGTAAGTCGGATATACTAGTGATGTCCAAAAATGAGAGTAAAATACAAATTTCTGGAGTCGCTAGTGACTAACGGCACTTTAGAAACTGCCGGCGCCTAAGAAAAGTTAAAAAAAAAAATCTAATCTCCCGTAAAAGTTTCACGCCTAACACGTGAAACCTCTACATCCGCAATCTCCCCTCTCACAACTAATAATAAATGTATTAACCCCTAAACCGACAACCCCCCACAACGCAATATGCCAAATTAAACTATTAACCCCTATATCCACCATCAAACCCACACAGCAAGTAATAACTTAATTATTAACCCCTAAATCCGCCAACCCCAACATCGCAAACTACCTATTAAAACTATTAACCCCTAATCCACCATTAACCCACAACACAAACTACCTATTAAAGTATTAACCCCAAACCGCCAAAGCCCACAATGCAAATAAATAAATTACTAAGCCCCCTAACCTAACACCCCCTAAATGTACCCAAAGTTACTTTTAAAATAAAAAAACCTAAGTATAAATTTAAGGGACAGTCTAGTCAAAATTAAAATTCTGGTGTAAACTGTCCCTTTAAACTACAATTACAGAAAGTAAAAAAATCTAAGATTACATAAAATAAAAAACAAAATTACCAAATTTTAAAAAAATTATACCTTATCCCTATGAAAATAAAAAAGCCCCCCCAAATAAAAACACCCCCTACTCTAAGAATAAACTACCAGAAGACCTTAAAAGGGCATTGTCCCAAGATAATCAGCTCTTTTACATCAAAATACACAAAGTCCCCCCTAAGAGTAAACCCCCCCCCAACCACCAAACCCCCCAAAATAAAAGAACCTAACACTAAAAAACATAAATTACCCATTGCCCTGAAAGGGCATTTGTTTGGGCATTGCCCTTAAAAGGGCATTTAGCTCTTTTGCTGCCCATCCCTAATCTAAATAAAACAAACCCCCCCAAAAAACCTTAAACAAAACTAAGTCTAACCCCCAGGTTGGTACTCGCCGTTCCTGAAGTCCGGCGGAGAAGGTCCTGTTCCAGGCGGTAAAGTCTTCTTCCTTCTTCCAGGAACAATCCGGTGCGGAGCAGAGGGCGGAGCTGAAGCCTGGCGACCCTCAAATCAGCCAATAGGATTTGAGTAGCTTTCATCCTATTGGCTGATTTGTATTTGAAGAATCAAATCAGCCAATAGGAATTCAAGGGACGCCATTTTTAATCGCGTACCTGTACAGCGCCGATCGTACGAAGAGGATCCTCCACGCTCCATAGCTCCAGGGTCGCCGGTCTTCAGCTCCGCCCTCTGCTCCGTGTCGGATTGTTCCTGGAATAAGAAGTCGCCGCTTGGAAGAAGACTTCACCACATGGGACAGGACCTTCTCCGCCGGACTTCAGGAATGGTAAGTATCAACCTGGGGGTTAGACTTAGGTTTTTTTTAAGGGTTTTTGGGGTGGTTTGTTTTATTTAGATTAGGGATGGGCAGTAAAAGAGCTAAATGCCCTTTTAAGGGCAATGCCCAAACAAATGCCTTTTTCAGGGCAATGGGTAGTTAAGGTTTTTTAGTGTTAGGTTCTTTTATTTTGTGGGTATGGTGGGTGGGGGGGTTTTACTGTTGGGGGGACTTTGTGTATTTTGATGTAAAAGAGCTGATTATCTTGGGGCAAAAAATTATCTTGCCCCGCAAAAAGCCCTTTTAAGGGCTTCTGGTAGTTTATTCTTAGAGTAGGGGGTGTTTTTATTTTGGGGGGGCTTTTTTATTTTTATAGGAATAAGGTATAATTTTTTTTTTAAATTTGGTATTTTTTGTTTTATGTAATCTTAGATTTTTTTATTTTCTGTAATTGTAGCTTAAAGGGACAGTCTACACCAGAATTTTAATTTTGACTAGACTGTCCCTTTAATTTATACTTAGTTTATTTTTATTTTTAAAGAAACTTTAATATTTTGTAATTTGGGTACATTTAAGGGGTGTTAGGTTAGGGGGCTTAGTAATTTTATTTGCGTTGTGGGCTTTGGCGGTTTAGGAGTTAATACTTTGATAGGTTTATTGCGTTGTCGGCTTTGGCGGTTTAGGGGTTAATACTTTGTATTGCATTGTGGGCTTTGGTGGTTTAGGGATTAATACTTTAGGTAGTTTGCGTTGTGGGTTAATGGCGGATTAGGGGTTATCAGTTTTAATAGGTAGTTTGCGATGTTGGCGGATTTAGGGGTTAATAATTTAGTTATTACTGATGGCGGATATAGGGGTTAATACACTTTATTATTTATTGCGGTGGGGGATTGCGGTTGACAGGTAGATGGATATTGCGCATGCGTTAGGTGTTTATTTTTGCAGGCATTTTCGGAGTTACGGTGCTCCGATACTCAGCGCAAGGCTTGCTGCGGCTGCCTTTTGTGGCGAGGGGAAAATGGAGTAAGATTTCTCAATTTTCGCCATGTAAGTCCTTGTGCTGAATATTGGATACCGATTTTCGACGCGGTCCCATGTTGGCTTATGGGAGTAAAAATTGCGGGCGACTGGGGAAATATATGTGCCGTATTTATACGTGGCGCTGTATATAGGATACCAAAAAGGCACAAAAAAAACGGCGTCGCCGCATATGTAATGGGGCCCCTGATGTTTACCTTTTTTTCATTTTCTAAGAAATAGTTTTTTGTCAAGCAGCCAAAGGGAATCTACAGCTGGAGAGTAAGGGGGATTTTATGTACCTTAAAATCATTTGTGTTTTTTACTGATTACCCTGTATAAAGGTTTGTAGGAGCAGCAATGCACTACCAGGAGCTAGCTGAGCATATATGTACTGCTACTATGTTTTAACCGCTTTATGCCGTTAGGGCGTTCCATGCCGTCTTAACAGTGCTGGTCTTTAACGCTGTTAGGATGGCATGGAATGTCTTACCTTATATGGTGTCCTGCAGCCCCTCCTCCTTTTCTATTGTGTCATACTAAGTCACAAAAAACCTCCCTTTTCAGAATTGAATATCTTAATAACTACTTACATAATTCACTTCAAATTTCCCAGCTTTGTAGAAATTGTTTATCAATCACAATAAATTACAGCTTAAAGACCTTCTTGTTCAGGGAAGCCCATCACCAAATCAGTAACTAATGAATTCTACTTGCCGAATAGTTGCCCTCATCTAACTCCACACTAACATCATTCCCACCTTTGCAGTCCCCACATCCTGTTTCTCACCCTCCTACCCATCTAGATTGTAAGTTCCCACGGAAACAGGGCTCCCTATTCCCTCTGTATTTGTTTGTTAAATTTTGTCTGGTGTCTCATATTTTACTGTTACCCATGGACAGCGCTGCAGAATCTTTTGGTACTTTATGAATAAAGAATAATAATAGCTACATTTGCTAGTCTAGTTAAAAAATACAAGGCACATAATGTTGAAGGCACATGTAAGGTTTACTTTTATATATTTTTATAGTTATTCTAAGTGTTATTATTGAGAAAAGAAAAACAAAGTAATTCATAAAGCTTGTATAGTTTTCCTTAGTGAAAAGCCATAAATGATCTAATATGCTTTTGTATAGTTAATGTTGGTAAAGCTGTGTCTGTACTGGACAGCAGGTGGTGTATTTCACTTACAGTTCTATTGTAGAATACACTGAGCAGATGTAACTTGCACAGCCATGTAGGAAAGAGTTCTGCATATTATAAGAGCATCAAAGTAATCTTTATTACTGTGTTGGATAATCAAAAACTTTTTTGTGTGTTTTCAAAAATGTACAGCTAACAAGGATTGCTAGATTATATACAAGTGTGTAAAATAAGAGATACCTAGCAGAAGCATATTTAAAGGGACAGTTCACTGTAAAATTGTTATTCCCTGAATGTGTTCCCCATGACTTATATCAGCTGCAGTGTATAAAATGTATGAGAAATTGCTCATTTATGCTTATTTTAGCAAAATAAATAGCTGAATTTGCTTTTTAAAACCATAGTATAGGCTTGGCTTCCTGACAGATAAGATCTCACTATCTTATCACTCAAATGCTTCCCTTTCTTATCTCTGTCTGTGTACAATACTTAGAACATTTTAAAATGTACATTTTAGAGCTTTATCTCTTCCACCTCCCACCGTGAGGGTAATTTCTTCTGCTGCCTGTGTTTACATTGTTTGTCAAAAGCTTATACCTAGGTATATAAACTTTCAGTATAGGTAGGGATTACTACAGGATAAATCAGCTATTTTAAATGCCAATATAAAGACTAAGGAACTATTTGTAAACAATTTTTTACACTCCAGCAAGTAAAATGTATCATTGGGTACAAATTAAAGGAGTTTTTGGGTAAACTGTCCCTTTAAATGTCCAAGATTCGGAGCGGAGCCTGACTGAGTTCTGGGATGGTTGTGTGAGTCTGAAACTCCTGGCAGTATAAGTTGCTAAGGGTGGTTAAAACCACACCAAATTCACCCTAATCACTCATATACATAGGGTATGCCTTAAAGGGTCGAAGGAGACCGCATATTAATCCACATCTTGGCAGAATTATGTGATACTATAAGGTCGCTGGTCTGAGGCCTACTTCACTGCCGGAGCGGTATTGGGACCAATGTTTATGCCGCATATCGATGGAGGAGCTGAGGAGGACTTAGCCACACAGAGATCCAACATGTGATCTAAAATGGAGATCGCCCTTCGATAACAACTTGTGAGGAGAGAGGCAGACATGAGAGTGGCGTCCTGTTGAGCCGCATATAATCCACATGGGTAAGACGCCATCTTAATGGCAACTTGTTGATAAGCACGCAACCTGTTAATCGTTTCCCAACGGCCTCATAAAGTCACCAGAGGAAAACTTTTCAGGTATATTGCCAAATAAGAGTCATAATGTTTGCCAACTAGATGCACATATATTTTTCCAAGGGTTTTATTATGAGAATCTGCATTTGTAAAAACGGAGCTTTACGTAAACTCTGCACTTTAAAACGAAGTGGTACAAGTAATATATGCAGAGGCTGTTATTTGAAAAAAAAAAAAAAAAAAAAAAAGAGCAACAGAAACACTTTCTATTATACATATTAATCATACAAAAGTGTTCTTCTGGTCATTATCCCCACAGGGGAAAACAGCTACGATAGAATTTGAGAAGTTACATTTTTTTGTTTTTCTCTGCATATCCAAGCTATACACTTGCTTTTGACTGCAGGGAGTGATACGGGAAGAGATAGATTCAGTGACTTTTTGCGATTCGTTACACCACCCCATCATGTCGGCCAAAAAAATAAACTAATTGGGGGAAAAAAATACTAAAACCACGAATTTGGGAACTTTTTTGAATTCCAATAGGAATAACAAACCCCCAGATATTGTTGAAATGGATGGCAACAACCATGCAGAACTCTCAATCAGACCAAAATTTGGCGACAAAGGCTGATCTACAACATCTTGTGCCCAAACAAGATATCTTGATGAACTTTGAGAAACTTTGGAATAAGATTGATAACTTACACTCCTCCGTAACAGCAAGTTTAAAAGATATGGCCAAACAAAAATGATTTCCAAATTCCTATTCCTTATGTTACTTGCCCTTGCAAATAATGTAGAGTCTAACCCTGGTCCACCAACAAATTCCATTCCTAGCCTTCCAGCTAAAAAATAGCCTCTCTTTTGTGCACTGTAATATCCGCAGCTTACTACCAAAAATTGATGCACTGCAAGCATGGTGTTTACAATACAAGCCCCAAATCATTGAGATCTCTGAATCGTGGCTAACCGCAAAAATACCTGACTCTGCCATTGCAATACATGGGTATTCATGCCATAGAAATGATATAGCAAAGAGAGGAGGCGGCATTGTATTTTATGTTGACAATTCCACAAACTACACCCCCTTACAAAATCTAGCTCTCCTGCCACCTTTGATTTCCTTTCTGGCACAATTGAGATCCCGTGCAGTAAATCAATCATTGTTGCAGGAATCTACCGCCCACCTAGCTCCCCTGTTCATTCCCTTTCTGACATAGCACATCTCTTTAGTGAAACCATAGCTCAAAACCTAAAAAGTGAAATTTTGGTTTTTGGAGATTTTAATATTGATTGGCTAAATCCAAAAAATAAAAGTTGTCGCTCGCTCGCTGTTCTTTGCCGCTAACGCAATTAATCTCCTCCCCAACTTGCATAAACATCAAAAGCCATAATCACACGCTACTCGACTGGATTCTCTTCACTTCTCCCAACCGAATCCAGGAGGCAGGTGTTCTCCCTAACAATTTCAGTGACCACTGCTTAGTGTAATGCGTACGCAAAATAAAGGGAACTAAATCCTCTCCTAAAGTTAAAATCACCAGGTCCTTCAAAAAATGTAATCTTCAATCATTTCTAAATGACATCAAGAACCTCCCCTGGCACAGATTAAATCTAATCCCAGATCTAGACTCTGCAGTTGAATTCTTTCAGTATGAACTCCTACAAGTTTGGAATTTACATGCCCCGCTGCGTAAGGTGAGAGTAAAAGGAACACACTTGAATTGGATCACAGCTGACCTCATTCAAATGTACCAGTTTCGGGATTCATTGTGGTCAAAGTTCAAGCATATAGGCTCTATGAACGATCACTGTGTATATAGACAATGGCGAAATATATGCACTAAAAAAACAAAATGTCAGGGTTTTTTCCTGACTTGTTTGCCATGTGCTGCTGGCAGCCATTTTACTCACCTCTCTTGCTGACTTTGGTGCATTCTGGGAGATGCTACTCACTTCCTGTACGTCCTTTTATGGCCAGCCTGGTTTACATCATCCATGTGAGACAGGATGCAGTCTCAGAATTGTGATGTCATCACTTATTATTTAAAGGGCCTTTGTTCAGTATGTTTGGCCTTGCGTTGTCTCAGACCTGTTTGTGAGAGCTCCTGTGTATTACCTGGCTGTCTGACGTCCCTCCTGGTTCCTGATCCCTGGCTTGTTCCTGACTCTGCTGTTCTCCTTGTTCCTGATTCCGGCTCGTCTGACTACTCGCTTTGGCTCCTGACTCGGCTTGTCTGACTACCAGCTCTAGTTTTGACTCCTGGCTTGTTATTTGACTTGTGGACTTTTTATTATTTTTTGCTATTAATAAAGGTGTGATTATTTTTGCACTTCTCGTCTCAGTCTGATTCCTGGCACCCTGACATTGCGCAAGGGCCATGAATCCTGATGGTGCTAATAATCCACCTTTACCTGCCATAATTTCCAGGATGGATGAACAGGATCACCGCTTGGATCAATTTGCACTAGCCCTGCAAACCCTGCTGACTCGCACTGCACATTTGGACCAAAGTGTCCAGCAAGTTATGGCTGCTCCTGTTTCTGCTGCTGCACCTATGCCTACCAGGAGCATGTCCGGTTCTGCACCTCTACCTCAGCGATATGGAGGCGATCCCAATCAGTGCAGAGGGTTTTTGAACCAGGTGGGCATTTACTTTGAGATGTTACCTCAGGCGTTTCCCTCTGACAGAGCTAAGGTGGGATTTCTCATCTCGTTACTCTCTGACACAGCTCTTGCCTGGGCTAATCCCTTGTGGGAGACTAATAAACCTGTGATTTCAAATTACCCTGAATTTGTGGCCTCCTTTCGAAGGGTATTTGATGTTCCAGCTCGCTCCTCCTCTGCTGCTAAATGACTCATGTCAATTCGGCAAGGTACAAGATCTGTTGCTCAGTATGCCATTGAGTTCCGTACGCTTGCAGCAGAGGTAGGCTGGAACAATGAAGCCCTTGTTGCCGCCTTCTTTCATGGGCTCTCTGATGCGATTAAAGACGAAGTTGCTGCCAGAGATTTACCAGAAGATCTTGAGGCATTGGTGTCTTTTTTTTTTTTTATCCTAATTGACATCAGACTAAGTGAGAGGCCTTCTTTCAAGGAGCGCTTGCGGAAGCCTCCTATACCGTTGTCTCCTACGTGTTCGTTCCCACCCATGCCTCCCTCTCCTCCCATGCCTCCTGGTCCCGAGTCACCAGGTACTGCTGAGCCGATGCAGTTGGGATTCACACATCTCTCCGCGGCGGAGAGGGCCTTTAGGAGGAGGGAGGGGCTCTGCCTCTATTGTGGGTTACAGGGCCACCTTTTGAAGTCTTGTCCTACACGGCTGGGAAACGCTCACACCTAAGGTCCTGTCTGGGGCAGACCTTAGGTGGTTTATCCTTGTCCCCGGAACCGCTAAAGGAGAAACCTTTGGTCACGGTTGTCCTTTCCTGGGTGGACTCCTCCATAGTCACCCAGGCTCTTGTTGACTCCGGTGCTGTGGGCTATTTCATTGACAGTGCTTTTGTATCAAAGCACTCCATTCCTGTTTTGCCTCGGTCCGTTCCGCTTGCTATTGAGGCCATTGATGGCAGGCCCCTTCAGCCTGCACTCGTTACTCACGAAATCGCTCAGTTGTCCATGGCTGTTGGGGGCTCTCCATTTTGAAACCCTCCAGTTCCAGGTGATAAACTCTCTGCATTTTCCGGTTGTTCTGGGTTATCCCTGGCTCCAAAAGCACATTCCCAGTCTCGACTGGCGCAGGTCCAAAATTTTGTTGTGGTCTCCTCAATGTATTTCCACTTGTCTTCAGAAACCAGTTAAAGTCTTGTGCACTTCTTCAGTATCTCAATTGCCAGAGGAATACCAAGAGTTCCTAGACTTTTTTGACAAGGTGCGTGCCGGTACGTTGCCTCCTCACTGGTCTTATGGTTGTGCCATAGACCTGCAACCTGGAGCCATTCCTCCTCGGGGCCGGGTTTACCCTCTGTCTGTTGCAGAGAATTGTGCTATGGAGGAGTATGTTTCCGATGCTCTGTCACGGGGGATCATCCGCAAATCCTGCTCTCCTGCAGGGGCTGGCTTCTTCTTTGTGAAGAAAAAGGGTGGTGAGTTAAGATCATGCATCGATTATAGGGGTCTTAATCGTCTTACCATTAAGAATGCTTACCCTATTCCGCTCATTACGGAACTCTTTGACTGCCTCAAGGGAGCTACAGTCTTTACTAAGCTTGATTTGAGAGGAGCGTACAATCTCGTTAGGATCAAGGAGGACCACGAAGGGAAAACAGCATTTAACACCAGGAGCGGGCATTATGAGTATCTTGTAATGCCCTTTGGCCTATGTAATGCTCCTGCTGTTTTCCAGGAATTTATTAATGATGTCCTACGAGCTATGTTGCAACAGTGTGTTGTGGTGTACTTAGATGACATCCTCATACACTCACCCACACTTGAGGCTCATCGTTCTGATGTTACATGGGTTCTTCAGAGACTACGTGAGAACGGCCTGTTTTGTAAACTTGAGAAATGTGAGTTCCATCAGACTCAAGTAACCTTCCTAGGTTATGTTATCTCCGTTGCAGAGTTCTCCATGGATCCTGACAAGTTATCTGCAGTTCTGCAGTGGCCTCGCCCAGTTGGTCTTCGGTCTATTCAATGTTTTTTGGGGTTCGCCAATTACTATAGAAAGTTTATTAAAAACTTTTCTTCCTTGGTCAAACCTATCACAGACATGACCCGTAAAGAGAATGATCCACTCCATTGGTCACCTACTGCCATTAAGGCCTTTGATAGTCTTAAGACTGCCTTTGCTGATGCTCCAGTTCTGGCTCATCCTAACCCTGTCCTGCCTTTTGTTCTTGAGGTCGATGCGTCTGAGACTGGAGTAGGTGCTCTCTTGTCTCAACGTCCTACACCTGACGGTTCCTTGCATCCGTGTGGTTTCTTCTCTAAGAAATTGTCTCCAGCGGAGTGCAATTATGAAATTGGCAACAGGGAATTACTGGCCATAATTTTGGCACTTAAGGAATGGAGGCATCTTCTCGAGGGTACTAGTGTGCCAGTGCTCATTCATTTAACTTATCTGAAGCAAAACGTTTGTCGCCCCGACAGGCCAGATGGGCGCTATTTTTGTCTCGGTTTAATTATGTGGTCTCCTACCTGCCTGGTAGTAAGAATGTTAGGGCTGATGCCCTCTCTTGACAATTTTCACCTCTGTCCAAGGAGGAGTCTGTACCTACTCCTGTTATACCTCCTGACCATATTTTGGCTACCATACGTACTAATTTGACTTCTCCCTTGGGGGAGGAGATCCTGGCTGCACAAACCAATGCACCTCCTGAGAAACCTAGTGGTAAGTGTTTTGTTACTGAGAATCTTCAAACTAAACTTTTGCACACTTACCACTATCCTAAAGCCGCAGGTCACCCAGGCAAGAACCAAATTATTTGGTCTGTCACTCGACAATTCTGGTGGCCAGGTCTTCATTCTGATGTTGCTGCGTATGTTGCCTCCTGCTCAGTTTGTGCACAGAATAAGACTCCTCGACGTCTTCCTGTGGGTCTTCTTCAACCTATTGCTAATGGTGAGCGTCCTTGGACACATCTTTCCATGGACTTCATTGTCGAGCTCCCTGTTTCCAATGGCAATACTGTTATCCTTATGGTGGTTGACCGTTTTTTCTAAAATGTCACATTGCATTCCCTTGAAGAAGTTGCCTACCGCTCAGGAGCTTGCTTCAATTTTTGCCCGGGAGGTCTTCCGTTTACATGGGTTACCCAAGGAGATAGTGTCGGACCGGGGTAGCCAGTTTGTCTCCAGATTTTGGCGTTCCTTTTGTGCTCAAATGGGGATCCAGCTCTCCTCCTCCTCGGCATATCACCTTCAATCCAATGGGGCTGCGGAACGGTCTAATCAAGCTCTGGAGCAGTTCCTCCGTTGCTATGTCTCAGATCGCCACAATAATTGGTCTGAACTGTTACCTTGGGCAGAGTTTGCTCGTAATAGTGCTATTAATGCTTCCTCCAAGTTATCCCCGTTCATGGCGAATTATGGGTTTCAACCATCCTTGTTGCCCGATTCATTCATGTATCAGGGTATTCCGACTTTGGAGGAGCATCTCCGGCAACTCTGTTCCACGTGGGTGCAGATTCAGGATTGCCTTCATCGTTCTATGCAGCGCCAAAAGTTCCAGGCTGATCGTAGGCGTCTGCCTGCACCTTCCTACCAGGTTGGTGAGAGAGTTTGGCTGTCCTCCCACAACTTGAACCTTCATGTGCCTTCCAATAAACTGGCTCCCGTTATGTTGGTCCTTTTCGAATACTCCGACGGGTCAATCCTGTGGCCTACGCTCTTGACCTTCCTCCTGCAATGCACATCTCCAATGTTTTTCATGTCTCCCTCTTGAAACCATTGGTTTACCACTGTGTTGCCTCGTCCCCGTCCTATCATTGTTGACAACCATGAGGAGTATGAGGTCAGCAGCATTATTGACTCTCGTATGTCCAGGGGCTGCGTACAGTATTTGGTTCATTGGAGGGGCTACGGTCCAGAGGAGCGTTCATGGGTTCCCTCCTCTGATGTTCATGCTCCCGCCCTCCTCCGTGCCTTCCATGCCCGTTTCCCCAATAAGCCTTTTGTCCTCCCACGGGGGAGGGGTCGTTGAGGGGAGGGTACTGTCAGGGTTTTTTCCTGACTTGTTTGCCATGTGCTGCTGGCAGCCATTCTACTCACCTCTCTTGCTGACTTTGGTGCATTCTGGGAGATGCTGCTCACTTCCTGTACTTCCTTTTATGGCCAGACTTGTTTACATCTTCCATGTGAGACAGGATGCAGTCTCAGAATTGTGATGTCATCACTTATTATTTAAAGGGCCTTTGTTCAGTATGCTTTGCCCTTGCGTTGTCTCAGACCTGTTTGTGAGAGCTCCTGTGTATTACCTGGCTGTCTGACGTCCCTCCTGGTTCCTGATTCCTGGCTTGTTCCTGACTCTGCTGTTCTCCTTGTTCCTGATTCCGGCTCGTCTGACTACTCGCTTTGGCTCCTGACTCGGCTTGTCTGACTCCAAATAGTGGAGACGGCACACCAAATTTCCTCTTTCAGTGGGGCACGGAGCAACAGACTTGCCAAGTCTCACCAAAGTCCATAAATTTCAAGAAACTCCAGCCACCAATTTCTTTAAAAGACCTTTATTCTTTTGTTTTGGGTCCCATTGATAATACAATTGTATTATCAATGGGACCCAAAACAAAAGAATAAAGGTCTTTTAAAGAAATTGGTGGCTGGAGTTTCTTGAAATTTATCGGCTTGTCTGACTACCAGCTCTAGTTTTGACTTCTGGTTTGTTATTTGACTTGGACTTTTTATTATTTTTTGCTATTAATAAAGGTGTGATTATTTTTGCACTTTCCGTCTGTCTGATTCCTTGCACCCTGATACAAAATTGGCCAAGGCCCAATATTTCTGTGAAAATCTGAACAATAGAGGGGCGGAGCTAACCACTGAAGAGACAGGACGTGCTTCATGGCAGCTCTCGCTAAAACTTAGCTAAAAATAGTTAAATCAGCGAGAATTATACAGTTTTTTCTTGTTACACTCTACTCAGCCAGACCCCTTATCGTGTGTGCATTAATCTCTACTAGGGGCATATTTGAACTTTGTAAACTACCGCTCTAACTTCTGCTGACTTGGAGGAGAGCGGGAGGCAGCAACCAGACGACTAGATCTCCGGAGGGTTGGGGCTCCGCTCCGGAGACCGAACTGCCTCTGCTAATAAAGATTTGGGACCTAACAGTGGTTTGCGCTCTCAGAGGGGCTCCTACACAGCGCAGCAGAATAGCCCTGTCAACCCCGCGCCTCAGGCCTCAACCCGCCGACATCACTTACACCCCGCAGCCAGCCGCACTCTGCATCTTGCTCCGGAGGGTCGGGGATCCGCTCCGGAGCACTTACCAACCGACTGCTGTCTGCTGAGGTGAGCGGGTGCTAAGTTCCTTCCCTCCAACACCACCTGAATTTGAGCCGCAGCCCTAACGGTCCAGAGAGCTGACCGTGCGTCCCATCGGGGAGCTGAGGTGGTGTTGCCGACACGAGTTGGAGTTGGGGAGTATCCCCCGCATCTAGTTGCCTGGTTCTCCCTTAGATCAGAGGGCCAGTAGCCCATCGTACAGAGCGCGCTGTAAAGGCGCGAACGGCGGCCATTTTGGGACTCCACTCTCAGCCCCTGTACTGACCTCCGCGACCAGGAGGACCTACCCGGCCAAGCAACACCGCTAACCTGAAACTCTTCTGCACTGGAACTGCAGCCTTGACACACGCCAGAGAGAGTCTTGGGGATCTCCGGATCTTCAGTGAGTACTTTCACCACGTTTGGGTCCCTTTCTGGTCCTAACTGCCCCATGTGAACGGTATTCCACGCTATAACACCTAAAACAAAAAAAAAACAGAAGAGAAAGGGGAAAAAAAAAAAAAAAGCCACATCGGAACAACCTCTGAGGAATCAGGTAAGGGCACTTATAACGTATTAGCCCTAAAGCCTAAGCATTCATAACTGGCAGGACTACTCAGTCTATTCACAAACCTTTCTCCTTAATGTGAACAGTGCTCACTGCAAATGAACGATATTTAAACTCCCTAGCTGTATTGACTACCTGTCAGAGGAGCTCAGTGACAGTTACAGATAACGATACAGACTCCCAGTTCCTATAATACCTACCATTGAACTCATAAGCTTAGTGCATACTACACTAAAATTGTAGCAGACGTCTGAGAGCTGGAGATTTGAATACTGCCTTATTAACTAACAGGTGGGCTTGACAGGAGGGCCCGGTTTGGTTAGGTGGCTCAGGACTCCAAGCAACTACAGTTCACCTAATGCACACTGAATATACACTAACACCTGCTTGAAAAGTGTATAATAACACAGGCCATTCCTCAATCACTATAAATTCCCTTGCAGAGTTTGAACTAAAGAAATAAAAAAAAAAAAAAAAAAAGGTTTACTGCAGGCAGCTGCAAACCTCACTTTTTCAACCCTGGGAACTCAAAACTTCTCTTATCCTCTATTTGATAAGTACACTTGACCTCAGTCTCTAATAACTAATTTTTAAGTGAAGAAACTTGGGGACTATTTAACTTGAGTTTCAAGGGTTTCCACTCAGTCCTTAAGTGTATTTCCCCCTGGGGCAGTTTTTCTGCTATCTGCTCCTGACTGGTTGCTCTTAATAACTGCACTGTAAGCAGTCTGGGGATACCCCTCTCCACTGGGCAGTGTATTGGTTGCACGGACATTTCTGGAATAGATTTGCTATATCAAATTATAGCCTGTAACTCATATAGATTTGTTCATTGACCTTATTTCTGTATCAGGCTGAGTTGATTTACAGGCTGCATATCTTATGTTATAGCTGCTGTGTCAGCTCAGGTGTCCCTGTCCTTTAAGTTCAGGGTGTAGTGTTTTTGACTTAACCTGCCGTTTTCCTCCAACAGGTTCCACCTTGTGGTGCACACACCAGTTAGAGTTAGCATACCTCCCAATAACACTACTGTTTTGGTGCCACTTTGGCGCCACTTTAAGGCCACTCCAATACATAACTCTCACTGCTACCTTTGCTGGGGGGCACACGGGCCCAGATGGGGATTTGAGCAATTATCCTGTAGCCTGGTTTTAGCCTAAGGCGGACCTAGAACACACTGACAGTTTAGAACAGGTTCTATATACACCTTGCTCTACAACTTCAAGGCACAAGCCTTTCCAGGCTGGAGTATAGGCATTTCATCCTATAAAGTTCCCCTCCCAACGCCCAGTCCTACTTAGTTAGGCATTGATACATACCAGCCTCTCCTTGACCACAAGGTGTATGCTTTAAACTAGCCTTGTGCATAGTTAGTCCAAGTTTCCAGGTTTCATTGGGCTTTTCTGATAGTCGCTACCATATACCCTAGAGTACAGCTTAGTGTAAGAGTGCGTCTAGGTATTAGATCACTACAGAGTCTCACCCTAGAGTTCATATCCAAGTAACTGCACGCTACAGAGTCACATATCGAGGGCCCTATTGGGAAGTCTCTTTGGATTGGTATTTACCGTATAGCTAGATTGTTTATCTAACCTTCTTGCCATTGTTTGCTTGCCTCTCCCTCACCTCCCCGCTCCCACTCGGCTTGTCTGTGTGGGTCACATCCAATTTCCCGTCCCCTTCCTTCGGGTCGTATCCCCATCATCCCTGAGGTGAGGGTTCAGGGTCGACTTATTGTATGTAAGAGTTAATATATAACATGTGAGCCTTATATTCTATTTGGCGTTCAGCCCCGCTCTGCATCACTTAGAGTAATGTATAACTTTCTTACGTGATATGTTTCACTAACCTATTTTCTTTGCAGTAGAACAGTACAGCCTTTTGTAATTCTATCCTAGGCTCACCGGGATTAGAGTACTTTGACTACATATAGCCCTAACAACATGCCACACTTGGGTAGGAAGCCCCCTAAATCAGCTTCAAAAACCAAGAAGACAGTCTATGACCACTTCTCACAACGTCCCAAGAGTCCAGACATGGATCCACAAGGAGAGTTGAGTGAACATGATTCACAGGATGAGGAGTCCCAATCAAGTGTCCAGTCTATGTCAGCCTCACAACACTTCATCACTGAGAAATCATTAAAGAAATTGCTGGCCTCGCAGACTAAATCCATCACACAGGAAATCCAGCGAAGTTCTGCGGAGCTTAAAAAAGAGATTTCAGAAGTTGGGGAGAGAGTAGATGCTCTGGAAAGGAAACAAGATGACATGGTGGTGGATCAATCCAATCTCTTAGCCTACTCTGAATCTCTGGCTGACCAAATCTCTCAATTGGAACTTAAAGTGGCAGATGTGGAGGACAGATCCAGGCGCAATAATATCAGATTTCGAGGCATCTCGGAAACAGTTGCGCCTTCCGATCTACAAGACTTCTTGAAGGAACTGTTTCACCAGTTGATAGGCAGTCCAGAGGGTTTGACCGCCACCATGGAACGGGCACACAGAGCACTCCGTGCTAGAAATGTGGCACAAGATAAACCGCGAGATGTAATAGTTTGCTTTCACAGCTTCATATACAAGGATAGGCTGATGCAGGCAGCCTTCAGGAAACCATCTTTGAGCGAGAAATTTAAAGACATACAGCTTCTCCCTGACCTCTCGGCTTACACTCTACAACAGAGACGCCACTATCAATCTGTCACCACCACCCTCAGAAAAAATAACATCAAATATAGATGGGGTTTCCCAACTCGCCTCATTATCTCCAAAGACAACCAAACCTTTGTAGCTACAACTCTAGCCCAAAGCCTAACTCTCCTCACTAACTGGGGGCTCAGACCTGAGCCACCTCCTCAACAGGACCCTCCTTACCCTAAGTTGCGGGCTTCCGCTCCTGAGTGGACTGTTAATGAACGCAGAGCCAAAAGAGCAAAACTTCCTCAGCCCACAGGCACCCCCTAACCCTTGGGGTTAGCCTCATTCAACCATCATTTGGGACAAATGTTGCTCTTCACTTACAACCACCAGGTGGTTTACTGTTGTTCAGGTTCACTGTACTGTTCTGTGTTTGCATCACATGTTGATCGTGTTTTACTGAAGTATGTTCTGTTGATTATTATGTTGTTGTTATCTAACAGTTTACTTAGTACATTTTTTAGTGTTAATTTACATTTAAGTATTCACTTACCGCAGAGCGGGGCTGTTGTTAGGTATGCTCTCTACATTGTGTACCTAAGAGTAATCTATTCCACTGCTCCGCCCCCACATAGAAGTCCACTATAGGACTCTTTGAGGTGGACTAATTCCACCACACTTTTGAGAACTCCCTCTGGTGCTCTCCTTTTCCCGCCCTCCCCTCCTTTTGCTGTTTCTTTCCTCCTCCACTGGACCCACAACACAATTTAGATTATTCAATAAGTCCTACACTTTCATCCTCACCACTGACTATGTCCACTATTAGGCTTCTGACACATAATGTTAGAGGTCTGAACTCGCCTCACAAACGTAGCCTGCTACTCAGGACATTGAGCCACCACAACCCTGATGTGGTATTCCTCCAGGAGACCCACTGGCTCGACAAGGAACCCATTAGGCTAATTTCTAAGTCCTATACCCATATTGAAGTCGCCTCTTACACTAAAAAAGCCAGAGGGGTGGCGATATTGTTGCACAAGCGCCTGGCCTTTGAAAAGGTACAAGTTATTAGTGACCCCCAGGCAAGATATGTTATCCTGATCTGTAAAATAAATCATGTCACATATACCTTAGTGTCCGTATATCTTCCCAACTCCAAACAGCCACGTTTCCTTAAACACATTCTTCATGCCCTTTCTCAAGTCCAACAGGGGAGACTCCTCATAGCAGGAGACTTTAACATGGTCTGGGACCACTCGATAGATAGAAAACCTAGGTCCACAGACCCAGCACCCTTTCTAGCTAAACAACTCTCACACAGTTTCCGCCAAATAATGACCGCCTCGGGCTTATATGACATATGGAGAGCCCTACACCCCAGGGATCATGACTACACCCATTTCTCACATCCTCACAAATTATACTCCAGGCTCGATTACATCTTTTCTACTGCTGACTCTCTAGACTTAGTTAAGAGGACCAAAATTTCCCTCTGCCCCTGGTCTGACCACGACTCAGTCCAAGCTGACATAATTTCCACTAACACCACTCATATTAGACCTAATTGGAGACTGCCCCACCAGATTCTAGAGGACATACCCTTTAGGGAGGAACTCCGTAGAGATATCACCCACTTTATTCAAACTAATGATAACCTTTCGGTTAGGGACGACACATTATGGGGCGTGGCTAAAGCGACAATTAGAGGTCTTTTTATCACTAAACAATCGCATCTTAGAAAACAGGCAGGCCTCACTCTCTCACAGGCCCATATTAAGTTGAGACAACTAGAGGCATGCAATAGAGCTACAGTTTCGGCAGAGACTACCTCTCAAATTATTGAGATCAAAGACCACATTTCCAGGATCGAACTGCGCAGAACCCAACTTAACCTCACTAAGCTTAAACACTTATTTTACTATAAAGGTAATAAAGCCGATACTCTGCTAGCAAACAAAATTAGGAAAAGATTAGGGGCATCCAGGATCCATTCCATTCAATCATCGGGATCTCATTTTCAAATCCCGTCCCAGATAGGTGAGGCGTTTGCCGACTACTATGCCAAGCTCTATAATATAGCCACGGCTGAGTCTCCTGGATCCTCTTCTCAAGAGGTAATGGAAACTTACCTTAAGACTCTATCGTTACCCACGCTGGCCCCTGAACAACGAGATGTCTTGAGCTCCCCCTTCTCTCTTCCAGAGGTTTTGAGAGTTATTAAGAACGCAAAGTCTTTTAAGGCCCCTGGCCCGGACGGTTACCCGGCCCACTTTTATAAGACCTATGCCCAGGAACTTGCTCCGTTACTGCTAAAATTCTATAACTTGGCTAGAAAGGAAGGTAGCTTCGGCAGTGAATTTCTTGAGGCTAACGTTATCACCATCCTCAAGCCGGACAAGGACCCATCGCTCTGCGCGAGTTATAGGCCCATCTCTTTGATAAACACGGACATTAAGTTCTATTCAAAGATCCTGGCCAATCGTCTCTCCAACCTTCTACCTTCCCTTATTGACCCGGATCAGGTGGGATTTGTCCCCCGTCGAGAGGGTCCAGACAACACGAGGCGTCTCCTTAACATACTCACTTCCGCCTCACGACTTGGGAGGCCGCTCGCGGTCATCTCTCTCGACGCTGAGAAGGCTTTTGACCGGGTCAGATGGCAATACCTTTGGGCAGTCCTTGAGAGATTCCATTTCCCTCCCGATTTCATAGCGGCCATTCAAGCTCTTTACTCCTCTCCTACCGCCTCTGTGAGAGGCTTGGGCTTTCACTCCCCTCTCTTCTCTATCACTAATGGGACCAGGCAGGGGTGCCCACTCTCGCCGCTCTTGTTTGCTCTTTCAATAGAACCGTTGGCTGAGCAGATTAGGTCTGACCCTCAAATCAAAGGTGTCACTTTGTCGGGCACCTCGCACAAAATCGCACTTTTTGCCGACGATGTTACCCTTTTTCTGTCTCACCCTGAGAGAGGGATCCCCAGACTTCTTGACTTGCTCACCACGTTCGGGGCCCATTCTTATTACAAATTAAACTTGTCAAAAACGCAAGTGTACACGCAAGGGTTCTCCAGTACACAATTGGCCCCCCTCACCGAGACCTATAAATTCAATTGGACTGAACAGTCTGTTCATCACTTGGGTACTAAGATCTCTAGTAGCCTCCCACAAACAATTAAAGATAACTATCTTCCTCTCCTAACCTCCCTCCGCTCCCTGAGGAAGGACTGGAATCTCCAGCATGTTTCCTGGCTGGGTAGGATTGCGGCGTTGAAGATGTCGTTCCTCCCCAGGCTGACGTACCTATTCCGCTGCCTTCCCATTAACTTACCGAGACACCTGCTTCTCCAATTCCAGAGCGGGTTTACTAAATTTATCTGGATGGATAAACCTCCCAGAGTTGCACATAGAGTGCTTCAGCTCCCTAAGTCCATGGGGGGCATAGCTTCTCCGTCAGTGACACGATATTATGAGGGAGCAATGCTAACCCATGTTTCCCAATGGGGGGTTAGGTCGTCGGATGCCAAATGGAAGTCCATAGAACAGGCCTCACTGCCTTTCCACATTACCTTACGGGACCTAATCTGGACCCCCCCACATTGTCGAAGAGAGTTGGCCTTAACCAATCCTGTCGTATATGAATGTCTCAGCTTTTGGGATAAAATACGCCACCATCCCCACGTTGCCCCACATCCTTCTCCAGTTACCTCTTTGGCGGGCCTCCTCTCGGGTCTACAAGATTCTCACCCAAATAAATGGGCCCAATTAGGTATCAATAGTATATCGGACCTTTGGTCCACGGCCCCTCGTGACTCTTTTAAACAACTATCTCAAATTAGTGCAGAGGATCAGGTCCCATCGTATTTACCATTTGAATACCAGAGGATCAAGAGTTTTCTTTGCAGTTGGGGCTTTAAACCCAGCTTAAACCGCCCACTAACCTTATGGGAGTCCATATGGACCAGGGGAGAGCGATTATGCAGGCCCTTGTCTATCCACTATACGCTGCTAGGCGGATCGCGGAACCCAGAAACCCCTAACCACCTGTCCCGCTGGGAGACGCTAATAGGTAGGCGCTCGTCTCCCGAGGAGTGGGAACGGGCATTCTCCTTGACCCAGAAAGCTATCCATTGTACAACCTTATACGAAACCTATTTTAAACTTCTATCTCATTGGTACTATGTACCTACCAGGTTAGCAAAAATCTTCCCAAATGTGTCCCCCAATTGTTGGCGAAATTGTGGACATAGGGGTAATGCGCTACACATCTGGTGGGAATGTCCCGTGATTCAGCCTCTTTGGCAAAAGTGCTTCTCGGTGCTACAGGATATGGGCATCAGAATTCCTAGGCTGTTTGCCTCAGCCCTTCTTCACCTAAACTTACACGCACTCCCTAAAAACCATGCGTATATTTGCATCTACCTGTTTTTGACTGTGAAATACTCTATTGCATGCTCCTGGAAGAAGGAAAGAGCCCCAAGTTGGGCGGCGATCTGCAATAATATGGCCTACATGTACACGACGGAAAAGGATATCTTTTACAAGTTAAATAAATCTGACTTATTTGAGTTGGTCTGGGCTGACTGGAAGGAGTCTTACAACACAGACTGGAAGCCCAACGCGACCGCTCAGGACACATAGTTCCCCGACTGTGTCTCCCTTTACTCTGTCCCTTTTTTCAGTTTTTCTGGATGCCTTTCCAGGACAGCCCTCCCCCTCCTTCTCTGTCTTCAGCCTATCCCCCTACCCCCCCCCCCCCCCCTTTTTTTTTTTTTTTTTTTTTTTTTTTTTTTTTACCCTTTTCACCCACCCTCCTCTTTCCTTCTCCCTGACCCTCACCATGGTTTTCTAGTTTCCCAATCATTATGACCCACTTCCCCCCATACCTTTAGACTTGTCGGTCATGGTTCAGGACTTGACAAGTCAGACTTACACTCAACGATCTATTACAACCCAAAATGTTTATATCACTTTAGATGTATTCAAATTTATGTTATGTTTGTGAATGTCATATTATTGCATTGGAGCTGCGTCTCCTCGTCTTATGTACATCTATCTTTTGGTTTTCCAATAAATATTTTGAAACTTAAAAAAAAAAAAAAAAAAAAAAAAAAAAAAGAAAATCTGAACAATAACATATCAAACCCTAGAAAGTTTTGGAAACTCATAAATAACTTACAAAATCCACTAATCCACTCCCAAATCTTCACTGTCAATGTGGACAACCAAACCCTACAACTCCCCTTAGAAGTAGCAAATTCCTTTAATAGTTATTTTGTCGGATGCTCCACCACCCTGATTGACGAATTAATAAATGACACGCATCCTGAAACTACAAATGTGGATCAGGACCCACTAAATCAGCAAACACCCAATATAGAGAAGTTCAATTTTAGACCTGTACCCATCAATGTCATTAAACACCTAAATAATCGAAAAATAAAAAACCAGTCTGGACCTGATCAAATACCAGCAATGCTGTTGAAGCTCAGTGTGCCGGCAATTGCTAAACCTGTCACATCCCTAATTAACAAATCCTTGGTGTCTGGGTACATACCCAAACTTTGTAAAACTGCAAGAGTAGTGCCTATTCATAAAAGTGGGGAGTTAACCTTGGTTTCTAACTTTCGCCCTATATCATTGCTCCCAGTATTGTCAAAAATCTTAGAAAAATGTGTCCATACGCAACTATGAGAGTATTACCAACAATCTAACTATCTGACCCCTGATCAATCAGGTTTTCGCCCAAATCACTCCACTACTGCCCTCCTAAAAGTTTGCAACGACATCCAAACTGGCATGGAACAAGGAGTCCTAACTGGAGCTATTTTCCTTGATTTTGCAAAGATCTTTGACACAGTAGACCACGACATACTACTGCTCAAACTAAAAAACTCTGGTATTGATGATCGTCCGTTAACCTGGTTTCGATCATATGTATCGGATCGATCACAATATGTCTCAATTTCTGACAGCGACTCCTTCCCTCTCCCAGTCACGTGTGGTGTTCCCCAAGGTTCCATTCTCGGCCCCCTACTATTCACATTATTTATAAATGTCTGCCTAATGTCTGCAAATGCTCAACTGTACACATGTACACAGATGACACAGTTATCTATGCAAACAATTCCAATCTGCCGCAGCTTGAAGCAGTGCTCCAAGACCAGTTCACAGAGGTAGAAAAGTGGATCTCAATAAACAAACTCTTCCTAAACACTGACAAAACTTTCACAATGATCTTTGGAACGGGACCTAAATAACACAAATTACAAAATTCCCATCTACGCATCAAAAAAATTCCAATTGCACACTGACGCAGTCTACTCTTTCAAATACTTGGGTATGTTGTTAGACCCCAATCTATCTTTTGGCCTCCACATAGAAAAACTTGCATCTAAACTTTATCCAAAACTAGGTGCCCTGTACAGAAACAAATCCTGCCTCAGCCCTACAGTAAAGGAAAAGATTGTACAGCAAATGCTGATGCCTATCATGGATTATGGGGACGTAGTATATTGTCAAGAGTGAGTACAAGGTTTAAGTCGTATTTCTGTGAAACCAAAAGAGAAACGTAGTCTATACACTCAGATTCGTTTATCCTAATCATAAAACCACAACTGAAACAAAAAAAGAAAGGGCGCCTCCTAGTGTAGCCAGTATATATAAGGATAAAATAATTCAAAAAAATTACATATTAGAACTCATCAATTTTATTTTGACCCATAATTATTTTCAGTTTTTAGATAACTTTTATATACAAATTAAAGGGACGGCCATGGGGACCAGATTTGCTCCCAGTTTCGCAAACCTATTTATGGGTTATTTTGAATCAATTTACATCTATGATTCCAACTGGGAGCAAAATCTGGTCTTCTATGGCCGTTATATAGATGATTTGCTTTTTTTATGGAAGGGTCCATTGGATTCTCTGACAGCCTTTCAAAATGAATTAAATATGAATAATATGGGGATTAAGTTCACATGGAACGTGCAAATAGATAAAATTGATTTTTTGGATGTTTCCCTAATGTGGGGCATAGATGATAAGGTGGAATCATGCACTTTTTTCAAAACAGTCGATAGCAACAATTTACTAGACTATCACAGTAACCATTACTCCAGTTGGAAAATAAACATACCATACAGTCAGTTTCGAAGAATTCGAAGAAATTGTACAGATATCAATACATTTGATATCCAAAGCCAGACCCTCATAGATCGTTTTAAAGAAAAACATTACCCTGCATCTCTCATTGAACATAGTTACCATAGGGCACGTGCCCAAAATAGGCATGAATTATTCACTAGTAAAAAGAAGAAAGAATCTACATTTGATTCAGGATATGAATCAATATTCATTACGAGATATAATGACAACCATAGGGAGATTAGAAAGATCTTATCTAAACATTGGACATTATTAAAGAAAGACCCTGTTCTGCGATCCATTTTAGGGGAGAAACCAATATGCACTTTTAGGAGAGCCCCAACAATAAAGGAAAAACTTGCACCTAGTAAGATAGTGATGTGCAAAAGAGAAACAAATGCACCATTCAATAGAGGAAACATACAAGGTAGCACTCAAGGTGCAAAAATAGGCTTTTTCAGATGTCACAAAAATAGATGCAGTATGTGTAAATATACCATCAATGGACAAAAGAGTATCAAAATAAATAACACAGGGGAAACTTTTACATTAACACAAAAAATAACATGCAGTTCTACTTATGTGGTCTATTGTATCACCTGCATCTGTGGCCTACAGTATATAGGCCGCACCTGCAGGATGATAAGACAGAGATGGTCTGAACATCTCAGATGCATTGTGAAAGGATTAGACAAATATAGTACTTCTAGACATCATATAGCATCACATGGCACTAACAAATGCCTTATGAAGATAACCCCACTTGAGGTAGTGACTGCTAGTAATTCCCAAAATAGAATGATCAAACTTCGTCAAAGGGAGACCTTCTGGATCTATAGATTTTCATCTTTACATCCAGAAGGCCTCAATGAAGTAATTGATACAGCAGCCTTTTAGATCTATCGAGTACAAACATTCAGTTCATTCTATCTTTTAATTTAAGGGTCCTGTTATACAAGCTTCATATCTGTTCTCTCACATTAGTAGTGTACTTAATATTAATGTGTATATAATGGATCATATCCTCATTGATATTGATATATATTATTCAGAAGGAATGTAAGTATAGATCACCTGAGGTCACCACCCAGTAAATATCTTAATATACCAGTAATGTTTCATCTTGAAAATATATTCAGTATTTACTATCCATCTTACAATCATTCAAGCATCATATCACTATAAAACACATTTAATCACATTAATGGAGATATGCATATTTAGAATACTATAAACATACACTTTGTCTATATTCATACACATAGAGAATTTATTATATTAATTATAAACACTTAACATTGTCACACTATACACATATAATCATATTAGTCACATAGGAATTGATATATTCATGGTCATACACATAATATTATTATAGTTATATTATTTATATATTATCACTCTAGTCACATATGTTTTTATAATAGCACATCTTTTTTTATATATATTCATTTACACAAAAAAAGATATAGTTAGAGTACTTGACACTAGTCACACATAGAATTCACTAATCATCACTATCTATAGCATATAGTAACCATAATTTTCCTCTATATGTTTTTTCAAATGTCTTTCCATATAGAACAATTTATTAATTCACTAGGGCACAGAAAGCACACACAAAAAATGGAAGACTATAATTCATATTTTTTTATATATATAAAGTTTTATTTATATACATTTACAGGTTACCAATATATAAAAATATATTAGTATATGCATCTATTCGATTGAAGCGCAATGATTACGAGACTGGCATTATTTTGAATGTTATTATTCAGTAAAAATTGACGAATACTGTGAGGATAGGATATGCTTTTACAGAGCAGTAACACCATAGGGCTACACAAATTGGCTGATGCTATCTCGAACATAGCCATAGGGTTATATATAAATACATCATAATAGCAAAGCAGTTCATACCCCCAGAAAAATAGTGATACATTTCATTTGTGAGTTGCGGACATGTGGAATCTTGGACGTGTGACCACTGGATGCCACAACTGATTATGGTAGGCAGCTTATGTCAGTTTGAGGAGTTGTAGTGAAGAATCAGGAATTGGATTTCTCAACAGAGTTGAGATGGTATATGTATCATTTATTTTTTCACATTTGGGCGTTAGAAAACACACGCCTACAAGCTGTGACTCACACACATAGTGATGCGTGATTGGTTCACGCTACACGCCCACGAACCACCCCCCACACATTTGACATTGTAAAATCAGAGAGAGAGCCTAAACAAATAGACAATAGTTTATTTATCTATTTTTTTAACGAAAGAAAACATACGCCTATAAGCTGTGATTCACACACATAGTGATGCGCGATTGGTTTATGCTACACGCCCACGGATTATCACCTACACATTGGACATTGTGAAATCAGAGAGGGAGCTTTAAACAAATAGACATAGCCCTTCATAAAATCAGCTTACGATATGCACAATACAACAATTCAGATAACATTTAAACAGTTTATTGTAGGAGATCATGTCAAAAGGGGTAAGAATACATTAGGAAGAAAGTTGGGGAATTGTATTTAAAGACCGGCGATAAATGACACACGCCCACTAGCCATTACCCACACATATGGAAGTATGAGATAGGCTAATGACACACACCCATAAGCTGACAGCTTTATATATGATACAAACAAACGAGCTGTTGCTTTTAATTAATAAATAAATTAGACTTTCTATTATGAACAAAGGGGAGGAAAGAAATCCTCAGGAAATAAAGAAGTTATTAACCATATAGAATATAAATAAATAGTGCATTCATTTTCATAAAGAGAGATTGCTGAAAATCTAATGAACCAACTATATGAGTGCTGTATTTGTTTTTTTGCTGAAACACTAGTGTGCATACTATATATGTTTTCTTCCGAAATGTTTATGAGATATATTGTAATATCTGCCACATACTTGTTTTGATACTAGCTGTATATGTTAAAGTACATGCATACAATGGGTTATATATTCACATACTGGTATCAAGAAAAGTCAGTTTGTATTGTGAAGGTCACCATAGCAACATTTGCATAAGTAATTGGTAGATTGGGTGTGACCAATGTTTTAATTTATTTGAGGATGTATAAATAGGAGACTTCAGTTCTAGATCAGTATAACTTGCCTGAGGAAACAGAGTGGTAGCTCTGAGAAACGCGTAGCGAATTCTACTGATTTTTATTGTACACTGTTATATCTTTATATAAAGTGTTTTTTATATATATCTGGAGTCTCCTGGATTTTTTATCTGAACATTTTGAATACATTGGACCATCTTTCACCAGAGTGGTATGTGCGCTGGGCCACTTTTAATATACCCAGCTTGCTTCATTAGCACTACAGTGTGCTCTATACTTTGTGAGTATATCTCTGAAGGGTTAAGCTGGTGGGTTCACACTCTGCTTACTAATTCCACACTAGGAGTCGCCCTCTGTATATCTTTTTACTTTTCAGATAAAACCACAACTGCAGACTTGGTAATCTAAGTTTCCGTTTTGTTAAGTAAAAATGGTAACTGGTAATGATGATAATTGTGTGGTAGTGTTCCTGCTTCAGGTTACGAGGGGTTAATATATGTCTAAAGCGTTTTAAACATACAAACAGGTACACTACCTTAATATGAGGCGTTTCTGCATATAACCTCTATGG
This sequence comes from Bombina bombina, assembly GCF_027579735.1. Classification (NCBI taxonomy): domain Eukaryota; kingdom Metazoa; phylum Chordata; class Amphibia; order Anura; family Bombinatoridae; genus Bombina; species Bombina bombina. Next base: position 553,463,974 of record NC_069500.1, read on the forward strand.
CCGTTTAAGAAGGCAGCATGTAGGTAACGGCAGAGGCAATTTAGTGAAATGCCAAAATACAATGCTTAGTACATATTTGCAGGAGTAAGTAATAAACATATACGCTTACTGTCAGGGAAGAAGAAGTGACTGAATGTACTGACCGGAAGCTGAATTGTATCGCAATGTTTCTCAGGCTGCATGGAGGTGCCAATCAAGTTACGGCTCCTGAGTGTAAGTATAGATTGTGAGTTCCAAAGTCATACCTCGTTCGGGATGATGGACGTTCCGGAATGAAGGCGACAGGCTTACCGGTAAGCTGGGTGTGTGAAGTCGGCGTCTGACGTCAGAGCTGGAGGTAGCAGTATCACACGAGTATTCCAGAGTTATATGGAAGCGAGGTTACGTCTAGTGATCAAATTTATATTCAATGCAGAATCAATAGACAATCCTAGGCACAGAGGTTAGTAATGTGTAACAATTTAAAAACATAATTGTAGCTATAACCAATTTATAGACTTAAGAGCAAAGAGAAAATGTTGCATGGTTAATATTACTAAAAGAATACAGCATATCTATATAGAACGGAAAATAATCACCACATATTACTTTCTCTGTATGTGTATTCACGGAATTTATATTATTGTAACTATAACCTATAGACTACTTATTTTGTATAAATGGTCAAACACATAATGAGACGTAATATGTGTAAGTAACATACAGCATGATTAAGGGGTTAATCCCCGAAACGTTTCTTGTTTTTAGGTCTTAATAATAATCTTCTCCAGAAGATTTGTTGTCGGATAGGGATGAGAGGCCGGAAGGCCACGATATACGCTCTTCAACTATTAAACTCACACTAAAACAGTGGAAATATTTTAACAAAAACAACGCCCTTCTGCCTACACACTCATTGATAACTCCACTGAAGTACTTAATACACAAAGACTATAGACCTTTAATACAAAAATGGGAAAACAAAGGACTTTATAGAGTGGCTGACATACTTATTCACAACATTCCCATGACCTACAATCAGCTCAAACAAAAAATAGATCCTCTCCCAGTACAATGGTTCCTATACTTGACAGCCATTCGTACATTTATATCAGATATTAGATCATTTGCGCTGAGCACCCTGGAACATATTTGTGTCACACAAGCTAGACCTAAACATATGATATACCACATTTATGTAGCTATTCAATCTTCCTCTGACAGGGGTAAACAGCCCCTACTATTAAAATGGGAAATAGATATAGGTGAGGAGAAACCCACTGAAAAATGGGATAAAATATTGTTCAATTCCTCCAAAGGTTTACTCAGTGCAGATATGAAAGAGAATTGGATCAAGACATCATTTAGATGGTACCTCACGCCTTTGAAAACAGTACATTTATGTAAAGGAGGAACCAGGAATTGTTATAGAGGTTGCAACATATTAGGAACCTATCTACATATCTGGTGGGAGTGTACCAATGTCCACAAAATTTGGATGGACATATCTAAATTGAGTATTTTACTAGATGAACGTATATCGCTCACCATTTCACAGGCTTTATTGAATGAAAGGCTTACCAAATGTAATTCTCATATAAATACCTTCATAAGTATCATTTGCACTATTGTGAGAATTAATATAGCAAAGTATTGGAAGTCAGGTGTACCTACATGGGGAGAAATTATAAATAAAATTGAATATATATATATATATATATATATATATATATATATATATATATATATATATATATATATATATATATATATACACAAAGGGGTTTGAATTAGGGATGCACCGATACTAGTATCGGTACCGATACCAAGTATTTGCAAATGCACGGATACTTAAACCGATACCTCCACTTCCTACCCATATGCTATCTTGTGGCGTTTTTTCAAACTGCATGTTCCCATTTCATTTTAAACTGGAGTGGAGACTAAACTAAAAATTGTTTACTACTGTTCTGACAATACAAATTGCTGTTATTTGTATTATTGTAGGAGAGATCACTGTACCTTGTTCAGACAAACCCCTGAAGTACTGGGCAGTTAATTAACAGATTTCCAGCTCTGGCTAAAATGGCCCAAAAATATCTTTCTGCCCCATGCAGTAGTTTGGAAAGTGAAAAACTGTTCAACTTAGAGTCGAACCTCCATACAAATGTTAGTTTAGCACTATTACGAGCAAACTCTGCCCAAGGTAACAGTTCAGACAAATTATTGTGGTGATCTGAGACATAGCAACGGAGGAACTGTTCCAGAGCTTGATTAGACTGTTCCGCAGCCCCATTGGATTGAGGGTGATATGCCGAGGAGAAGGAAAGCTGGATCCCCATTTGAGCACAAAAGGAACGCCAAAATCTGGAGACAAACTGGCTACCCCGGTCCGACACTATCTCCTTGGGTAACCCATGTAAATGGAAGACCTCCCGGGCACAAATTGAAGCAAGCTCCTGAGCGGTAGGCAGCTTAATCAAGGGAATGCAATGTGACATTTTAGAAAAACGGTCAACCACCATAAGGATAACAGTATTGCCATTGGAAACAGGGAGCTCGACAATGATGTCCATGGAAAGATGTGTAGAAGGACGCTCACCATTAGCAATAGGTTGAAGAAGACCCACAGGAAGATGTCGAGGAGTCTTATTCTGTGCACAAACTGAGCAGGAGGCAACATACGCAGCAACATCAGAACGAAGACCTGGCCACCAGAATTGTCGAGTGACAGACCAAATCATTTGGTTCTTGCCTGGGTGACCTGCGGCTTTAGGATAGTGGTAAGTGTGCAAAAGTTTAGTTCGAAGATTCTCAGGAACAAAACACTTACCACTAGGTTTCTCAGGAGGTGCATTGGTTTGTGCAGCCAGGATCTCCTCCCCCAAGGGAGAAGTCAAATTAGTACGTATGGTAGCCAAAATATGGTCAGGAGGTATAACAGGAGTAGGTACAGACTCCTCCTTGGACAGAGGCGAAAATTTTCGAGAGAGGGCATCAGCCCTAACATTCTTACCACCAGGCAGGTAGGAGACCACATAATTAAACCGAGACAAAAATAGCGCCCAACTGGTCTGTCGGGGCGACAAACGTTTTGCTTCAAATAGATAAGTTAAATTCTTGTGATCAGTAAGAATGAGCACTGGCACACTAGTACCCTCAAGAAGATGCCTCCATTCCTTAAGTGCCAAAATTATGGCCAGTAATTCCCTGTTGCCAATTTCATAATTGCACTCCGCTGGAGACAATTTCTTAGAGAAGAAACCACACGGATGCAAGGAACCGTCAGGTGTAGGACGTTGAGACAAGAGGGCACGTACTCCAGTCTCAGACGCATCGACCTCAAGAACGAAAGGCAGGACAGGGTTAGGATGAGCCAGAACTGGAGCGGCAGCAAAGGCCTTAATGACAGTAGGTGACCAATGGAGTGGATCATTCTCTTTATGGGTCATGTCTGTGATAGGTTTGACCAAGGAAGAAAAGTTTTTAATAAACTTTCTATAGTAATTGGCGAATCCCAAAAAACGTTGAATAGACCGAAGACCAACTGGGCGAGGCCACTGCAGAACTGCAGATAACTTGTCAGGATCCATGGAGAACCCTGCAACGGAGATAACATAACCTAGGAAGGTTACTTGAGTCTGATGGAACTCACATTTCTCGAGTTTACAAAACAGGCCGTTCTCACGTAGTCTCTAAATAACCTGTGTAACATCAGAACGATGAGCCTCAAGTGTAAATGAGTGTATGAGGATGTCGTCTAAGTACACCACAACACACTGTTGCAACATAGCTCGTAGGACATCATTAATAAATTCCTGAAAAACAGCAGGAGCATTACATAGGCCAAAGAGCATTAGAAGATACTCATAATGCCCGCTCCTGGTGTTAAATGCTGTTTTCCATTCGTGGCCCTCCTTAATCCTAACGAGATTGTACGCTCCTCTCAAATCAAGCTTAGTAAAGACTGTAGCTCCCTTGAGGCGGTCAAAGAGTTCCGTAATAAGCGGAATAGGGTAAGCATTCTTAATGGTAAGATTAAGACCCCTATTATCGATACATGGTCTTAACTCGCCACCTTTTTTCTAGAAGAAGCCAGCCCCTACAGGAGAGCAGGATTTGCGGATAATCCCCCCTGACAGAGCATCGGCAACATACTCCTCCATAGCACAATATTCTGCAACAGACAGAGGGTACACCCGGCCCCGAGGAGGAATGGCTTCGGGTTGGAGGTCTATGGCACAATCGTAGGACCGGTGAGGAGGCAACGTACCGGCACGCACCTTGTCAGACATGTCTAGGAACTCTTGGTACTCCTCTGGCAGTTGAAAAACTGAAGAAGTGCACAAGACTTTGACTGGTTTCCGAAGACAAGAGGAAATACATTGCGGAGACCACAACAAAATTTCGGACCTGCGCCAGTCGAGACTGGGATTTTGCTTTAGGATCCAGGGATAACCCAGAACAACCGGAAAATGCGGAGAGTTTATCACCTGGAACTGGAGGGTTTCAAAATGAAGAGCCCCAACAGCCATGTACAACGGAGCAGTTTCGTGAGTAATGAGTGCGGACTGAAGGGGCCTACCATCAATGGCCTCAATAGCAAGCGGAACGGACTGAGGCAAAACAGGAATGGAGTGCTTTGATACAAAAGCACTGTCAATGAAATAGCCCGCAGCACCGGAGTCAACAAGAGCCTGGGTGACTATGGAGGAGTCCACCCAGGAAAGGACAACCGTGATTAAAGGTTTCTCCTTAAGCGGTTCCGGGGACGAGGATAAACCACCCAAGGTCTGCCCCCGACAGGACCTTAGGTGTGAGCGTTTCCCGGCCGTGTAGGACAAGACTTCAAAAGGTGGCCCTGTAACCCACAATAGAGGCAGAGCCCCTACCTCCTCCTAAAGATCCTCTCTGCCACGGAGAGGCGTGTGAATCCCAGCTGCATTGGCTCAGCAGTACCTGGTGACTCTGGACCAGGAGGCATGGGAGGAGAGGGAGGTATGGGTGGGAACAAACACGTAGGAGACAATGGAACAGGAGGCTTCCGCAAGTGCTCCTTGAAAGAGGGCCTCTCTCTGAGTCTGATGTCAATTGGGATCAAAAAAGACACCAATGCCTCGAGATCCTCTGGTAAATCTCTGGCAGCAACTTTGTCTTTAATCGCATCAGAGAGCCCATGAAAGAAGGCGACAACAAGGGCTTCATTGTTCCAACCTACCTCTGCGGCAAGCGTACGGAGGTCAATAGCATACTGAGCAACAGATCTTGTACCTTGCTGAATGGACATGAGTTGTTTAGCAGCAGAGGAGGAGCGAGCCGGAATATCAAATACTCTTCGAAAGGAGGCCACAAATTCAGGGTAATTTGAAATCACAGGTTTATTAGTCTCCCACAAGGCATTAGCCCAGGCAAGAGCTGTGTCAGAGAGTAACGAGATGAGAAATCCCACCTTAGCTCTGTCAGAGGGAAACACCTGAGGTAACATCTCAAAGTAAATGCCCACCTGGTTCAAAAATCCTCTGCACTGAATAGGATCGCCTCCATATCGCTGAGGTAGAGGTGCAGAACCGGACATGCTCCTGGTAGGCATAGGTGCAGCAGCGGAAACAGGAGCAGCAATAACTTGCGCAACACTTTGGTCCAAATATGCAGTGCGAGTCAGCAGGGTTTGCAGGGCTAGTGCAAATTGATCCAAGCGGTGATCCTGTACATCCATCCTGGAAATGATGGCAGGTAAAGGTGGATTTTTAGCACTATCAGGATTCATGGCCTTTGCGTAATGTCAGGGTGCCAGGAATCAGACTGAGACGAGAAGTGCAATAATAATCACACCTTTATTAATAGCAAAAAAATAATAAAAAGTCCACAAGTCAAATAACAAGCCAGGAATCAAAACCAGAACTGGTAGTCAGACAAGCTGAGTCAGGAGCGAAAGCGAATATTCAGACGAGCCGGAATCAGGAACAAGGAAAACAGCAGAGTCAGGAACCAGGAAGGACGTCAGGCAGCCAGGTAATACACAGGAGCTCTCACAAACAGGTCTCAGACAACGCAAAGGCAAAGCATACTGAACAGAGGCCCTTTAAATAATAAGTGATGACTTCACAATTCTGAGACTGCATCCTGTCTCACATGGATGATGCACAGCAGTTTGGCCATAAAAGGAAGTGCAGGAATTGAGCAGCACCCCCCACAATGCACCATAGTCAGGAAGAGAGGTGAGTAAAATGGCTGCCAGCAGCACATGGCAAACACAACAGGGAAAAAACACTGACAATATATATATATATATATATATATATATATATATATATATATATATATATATATATATATATATATATATATATATATATATATATATATATATATATAAAAAAAAAATATATATATATATATATATATCGTTCGTGGGAAACGGCACTCGCCAGATATTCATCCACCAGGTGCTCGGCAGGGTAAATACACACAGTAAAGTAGAACTGGATCCAACGGATGCGATCCAAGAACAGCTGGCACACAGGAAATTTTTCAAACTCCGATTTATTCAGAAAAAAGTGAAACCAGACGTTTCGGCTCTATCGTGAGCCTTTCTCAATGGTATACAGACCGGATAATGTGAACCTACAAACACCACCCCTAAATACCAACCCAACACTAAGTGATAGCCAATCAGCTTGCAAAGTGGTGCCGCTCCCTCCCGCGCACATCAAACACACCTGGACATCCAAAAACAGCTGATCCCCAACATGCGCGTCACGACGTCATCACGGCATTGCACGCTGTGTGGCAATGTCTGTGTCACAGGTATCCATGGCAAACACCGGGTAAACACATACCTCCGGTTGCCATGGTGATGCGCGCGAGACATCGCAACAGCAGCCAAACACCTGATGGGCGCAAATGTACAGTGACATAGTGATAAACAAAGCAAGGGCCCTAGACAAAAGCCCTACAAAAACGTTAGTGCAGCAACTTATAGCAAAAAAACAGGTATCTATAATACTAGTAATAGGGTAATTAACCACAATTTGTAGAAAATGGCTAGTAAAGCTACAAAAACCAATGATTCAACATATATCACAGCCCTCTATACCCATTATGGTATCAGGGCATGTGGGGTGTAGCTAACAACTAGAAGCCAAAGATACTCAAAGAATTAACATTGTATTGGCATCATACTCAAGAGGAGTAGGTAGAAACATATTACAACAGAATGACTCCCATAGTGTCCATGATTATTTGTAACAGCAGCCAAAGTCTATATTGGCATTCAATCCTCGGGGTGTTACTGTGTCCAAGGTGAAAATCCACCGGGCCTCCAGTTTCAGCAATGCTCGTCCTCTGTCCCCACCTCGCCTATGGCGAGGGACATGATCAATAAGAATTACTCGCAGTGAAGCAACACTGTGGCCCGCTTCCGCAAAGTGGCGTGCCACCGGCTGTTCTGACCGTCCCTTATCGATGGCCTGATGGATCGCCGTCTTGTGATTGGCCAGACGTTCCTTGAACGGTGTCACAGTTTTTCCAATGTAGTACTTGGAACATGGACAAATAATAGCGTAAATCACAAAGTCCGTGGAACAGGTAAGTCTGTGTTTAATTTTGTACCTCTTGTTATTGTGAGGATGTTGGAAGGTGGTCCCTGCTAGGAGGTTGTTGCATGTGACACAACTTCCACATTTGTAGCAGCCCGGTTTTCCTCTGTTCAGCCACACCTGTTTTTCATAGCAGTGTGTAGGGTCGCTTAGCACCAGCAGGTCCCTCAGATTACTTGCTCGTTTATACACCACCCTTGGTTCCGGCATATCCTTGAAGGGAAGGCTTGTGTCCTTGGACAACATAAGCCAATTCTTGTTAATCACCTCCTGCGTGAGCCTCGATCCTGGGGTGTAAGTAGTTATAAAATTCAGTCGTTTAGGTTGTTCACCCCTAATTCTTTTGGTGGTGGCCAAGTCCTGAGTTAAATTCAGTGCCTTACAGCATTGTTGTTCTATCAGCGTTGGTGGATAGCCCCTCTCCAGGAATTTTTCAGACATTTCAACCAGCTGTTTTTCCTTACAGGGGGGGGGGTGTCAGAGAGTAACGAGATGAGAAATCCCACCTTAGCTCTGTCAGAGGGAAACACCTGAGGTAACATCTCAAAGTAAATGCCCACCTGGTTCAAAAATCCTCTGCACTGAATAGGATCGCCTCCATATCGCTGAGGTAGAGGTGCAGAACCGGACATGCCCTGGTAGGCATAGGTGCAGCAGCGGAAACAGGAGCAGCAATAACTTGCGCAACACTTTGGTCCAAATATGCAGTGCGAGTCAGCAGGGTTTGCAGGGCTAGTGCAAATTGATCCAAGCGGTGATCCTGTACATCCATCCTGGAAATGATGGCAGGTAAAGGTGGATTTTTAGCACTATCAGGATTCATGGCCTTTGCGTAATGTCAGGGTGCCAGGAATCAGACTGAGACGAGAAGTGCAATAATAATCACACCTTTATTAATAGCAAAAAAATAATAAAAAGTCCACAAGTCAAATAACAAGCCAGGAATCAAAACCAGAACTGGTAGTCAGACGAGCCGAGTCAGGAGCGAAAGCGAATATTCAGACGAGCCGGAATCAGGAACAAGGAAAACAGCAGAGTCAGGAACCAGGAAGGACGTCAGGCAGCCAGGTAATACACAGGAGCTCTCACAAACAGGTCTCAGACAACGCAAAGGCAAAGCATACTGAACAGAGGCCCTTTAAATAATAAGTGATGACTTCACAATTCTGAGACTGCATCCTGTCTCACATGGATGATGCACAGCAGTTTGGCCATAAAAGGAGGTGCAGGAATTGAGCAGCACCCCCCACAATGCACCATAGTCAGGAAGAGAGGTGAGTAAAATGGCTGCCAGCAGCACATGGCAAACACAACAGGGAAAAAAAACACTGACAATATATAAAAAAAAAAATATATATATATATATAAATATACCTAAATGGGCCTAGATCAATACTTTGGGTTGTCTACTACACTAAAACTAAAATTAACCCTTCAAGGTCCCTACAAGCTCCCTAATTAACCCCTTCACTGCTGGGCATAATACATGTGTGGTGCACAGCGGCATTTAGTGGCCTTCTAATTACCAAAAAGCAATGCCAAAGCCATATATGTCTGCTATTTCTGAACAAAGGGGATCCCAGAGAAGCATTTACAACCATTTGTGCCATAATTGCACAAACCATTTGTAAATAATTTCAGTGAGAAACCTAAAGTTTGACAAAATTTGTGAAAAAGTGAACAATTTTTTTTTTTTTTATTTGCTCACATTTGGCAGTGAAATGGTGGCATGAAATATACCAAAATGGTCTTAAATCAATACTTTTGGTTGTCTTCTAAAAAAATATATACATGTCAAGGGATATTCAGGGATTCCTGAAAGATATTAGTGTTCCAATGTAACTAGTGCTAATTTTGAAAAAAAGTGGTTTGGAAATAGCAAAGTGCTACTTGTACTTATTGCCCTATAACTTGCAAAAAACATGTAAACATTGGGTATTTCTAAACTCAGGACAAAATTTAGAAACTATTTAGCAGGGGTGTTTTTTGGTGGTCATAGATGTGTAACAGATTTTGGGGGTCAAAGTTAGAAAAAGTGTGTTTTTTTCCATTTTTTCCTCATATTTTATAATTCTTTTTATAGTAAATTATAAGATATGATGAAAATAATGGTATCTTTAGAAAGTCCATTTAATGGCGAGAAAAACGGTATATAATATGTGTGGGTAAAGTAAATGAATAAGAGGAAAATTACAGCTAAATGCTAACACTGCAGAAATGTAAAAATAGCCCTTGTCCTTAAGGGTAAGAAAATTAAAAAGTGGTCCGGTCATTAAGGGGTTAATATATGTTTTATTGGTTTTACATTTCAAACTTTGCCTTTTTGAACTGTATGTTGAGCTTTGTACATGCTCTTGTGATTTTGGACATTGCTTGGTGTAGGAAGTCGGAGAAGACCAAACAATGTGAATTCATCAAACAGAATCCTTATCTGGACATCCTTTTTATACAGACTGGAGACCCAACTCTGAACTATAGCAATTGCTTCTATATGATTGAAGGGTTGTATCTGTGAAAAGAGAGAACATATATGTTAATTTAGTCAGTGTTCAAATATGCTGATTTTGCTAATTTCTTTGCAGAACGAGATGTATTGTATATTGTTAGAATGTTTAATAAATAATATTTCAATCTAAATGTCCAAGATTTTTATCTTTAGCGTATGATTCTAAAGCCATGTTCTGTTTTTGCAGCCTGCTATTAAAGAGACATTCAGGCCAACATTTTTATTTTATCATTCAGATAGAACCTACAATTTTAAACAACTTTCCAATTTACTTCCATTATCAGCTTAGCTCCTTTTTTGTTTGTATCCTGTATAGAAGGAGCAGCAATGCACTGCTAGGATCTAGCTGAACATATTGGTAAGCCAATGACAACACGTATATATGTGCATACATCAAACAGCAGCTAGCTCCCAACTCATGGGCCTACCTAGGTATGCTTTGTAAAAAATGATACAAAAAGAATAAAGCTAATTAAATAATAGAAATAAACTGGAAAGTTACAGAAGATTGTATGCTGTATCTAAATCATGTCCCTTTAATCATATGTTTTTTCTTTGTAGTTCCAAAAATGATTGGATCTGGGGTCTCAAAGATTTCCCAGAACAAATAGCAAAAAAACACTGGTTTGGAGGTAGGTGAATAATGGTTTACACCATCGGTTTTCAACCAGTGTGCCGCGGCACACTAGTGTGCAGTGAGAGATCCCCAGATTATTAGGCTATAATGTGTGATTTTGTAAAATTTTGGGATGGTGGTGTGCTGCAGGATTTTTTAATGTAACAGCAAAATAAAGGTTGAAAATCACTGGTTTACACTATCTCTCATAGTGTGACTTCACAGTCCTGTATTAGGTTTAGAGAGAGGTCATTTTCGCAGCCTCATCATAATTAAACAGTATACTTAGTTGTATAGAGGTTTTTTTTTCTCTCACACTTCCAACAGTTTGCTTGTATGGAATGTATCTGTTTTTAACAAGTGAGTGTTGCCAAATACTTGTTATTGATATAGTATCTACTACTTTATTGTGGAACTATTATTCTGGATGTAATTTGCTGTTTAGTTCCTTAGCCTGCAGTGTGTGTGTAACTAGGGTACTTGGGGCATTAATATGGGGTACTTTGGAGATTGCCCTTCATTTTTTTCCCTTATGTAGCTCTGGTAAACATAACACATGTCACAAAAGGTAGGATTTTTTATTTCCACCCTTGAGCACTCCTAAAAAAACTGAAGTCTCAGTAGCTCACTGCCCAGTCACTGATTCATCACAGATTGGGAAATACTTTGAATCTTGCCTGTTAGTGACATTTGCGGACTGGCGTTGAAGTGTGCCGCAGGGAAAGTGTCACTGTAAAAACAGACTGACAGGTGCCAGATAAACATGCCACATGAACCAGACATACTGTATATGACATGACGTTAGACATAGAAAAGTGGTACTATAAATATCTCTTCCCTCATCATACACTAAAAAGTAAGATTTTCTTTTATCTTTTTATTTGAGGTACAATTTTAAAGGGACATGAAACCCAATTTTTTTATTTCATGATTTAGAAAGAGCATGTAATTTTTAAATACCTAATTTGCTTCATTCTCTTGATATCCTTTGCTGAAAAGCATATCTAGATAGGATCAGTAGCTGCTGATTGGTGGCTGTACATAGATTAGAACAAAAATTGTGGTTAAAGGAAGATCCACAGAAAGAATGCAGTCTAGCACTCCATGCCCAGACTAGAACAGCAAGGAGGTTTTTCGGTGGCAATAAAATTGAACTTTTATTAAGTTGATTAAAATAAAATAACGAAACATACATACAAATAATTAAAATAGACCCTGTGAGGCTACAGTTGAATATCCATTTAAATGTGTCAATATTTACTAATGTCAGGCCTTGGGTCAAGGAGTATCAGATTACCACACAATTATCAATAGGTAATGTGGCCAAAATCCCTCAAATACTAGTGGATTGAAGTAGGATGAATGTTACATTCTCAGTGGGGTAGAGATTACAATTGTTTAAGTTCCTAGAATTGGAACCTAAATGTCTACAGGGCTTGTGGCGGTGGTAGAGGATTAGTAATAGAACAGACAATCCTATCTGAAAGTCAGATGGTCATTGAGTATATTAGGTATCACTACACAGTAGCCAAAATAGGTGTTTATTGGGATTGTTATTGAACAGCAGCCAACAAGTGTGTCACAATTAACCCTCTGGTGGTTATTACATTGAGATGCAACCACACTGGAGTTCACGATATATTGGACTATATACTGTATACTTGTATGTCTGGGAATGTTACACTTCAACACGTGAGGTTTATCTTAAATATCAGGTCTATAAAATAAGGTAACTTAAAAGCGTTCGTCATAGGTGGTTTGTCATTTAATGAGTAACAGTCACCAACTGGTAGGCTCTGTGACAGTTTAATTATATGCTACAATTGCTTAAAAAGTCCAAATTGTATTTAAAGTATATATTGTGTGTTGCTGTGTCTGTAGAATACTCTACTGGAACACATCAATTTTGGGCTTAAATACAGGGTATATAGGATAGGAAAACTAATATCAGTGCATTATAGGTGGCTTTGAGTAATTCACTGCTTAATAGCTGCCAACAGTAATATAATATTTAACTAAAAATCTTATTGTTACGCCATCTGCCCCATACAACAAATTATCTAATTTAACTATCCTGGTGACTTTTACCACTATGTAGCGTTTCACTGGTAGGATTCAATACTTTGTAGCTAGATCAGGGCTGTCCTGCCAATTAATCCCTTTGAGTCAATGTATCTGGTGTTAACCTAAATAAATGCCCTGTGAGGTTAACACACAGTTGGTTTGTCAAGTTATCAAATGTCAGAGATAATATCTTGCTCAAGTTATTCTGATCTCTATTTCATACTAGTGAACCTGTAATCTCTCTTTGTTACCATATGAGTAAAAATGTATCCGCTATTGCCTCATTTGGCTAATGTGCCGTGTATATATACTATCTTGCTTATGCGCTAGCAAGTAGCATGCCACTAGTTACGTATAAGACACTGGCTGAGAAATGATGCCTGCTATCTGCTTCCCAGTTCGCAACGCTAGTTGCGCTGTTAAATTAAATTAGGTATAAATTGGAGGTAGGCTCTAAGGGAGAGCCTCAACAGGGTAAGAGCTTTAAAAAGCTTCCGTGCTTCTGACACGTTTCGCCCATTCGGGCTTTTTTAAAGGCAGCGAGCCGCCGTGGTTTGCAAAATTTTAAGTTCCGGTTGTACGCCCCTTTTGAATGATAATAGGATTCTAGGCTTGTCAATCAACGGAACAGTTGCGTTAAAGGTGGTATACACCTCATGTGTCTATTTCACATAATAATGTAGAAATATCTACTAACATAATACTTAGTATGTTTGTTACTGTGAATACTAGTTTAACTATGTTAGTATGTCCATATATGCTGTACTTTGTGCATCAGTGTACGTTCATATGTTTAAATCAATTTGTATTACCAATGTATATATACTTATTCCAAAGGGTACAATATGGAGGGAGTCAAATTTATTAAATAGAATGAATGAATTTATGTATGTGATCTCTTCAGGGACAGTCAATATTAATATTACATATGTGATCTATGATAATACATCACTATCAGAAATTCTATAGGGAGTCTGATATCAATGGATAATATGAGGTGGTGCATAACTTTTATATAAGGGATTTACACTTTAACTATCTTCACAGGTACCTGCTACCCAAATGCTCCCACTTTACCTTTAGTTTGGTAACCCCTTTTACCCAATTTTCATATACCAATAATGACAGACACAGATTTGGCGTTAGAAAAGGTCACATTTATTAAATTCAAATATAAATTATGAAAAATGAGCGATCCTCAACTACTAGGATAATAACATATCCTTAATCCAATTTGGATTTGAATTGATAACACAATTCATGCAACAGCATGACGAGAGAACTGGGCGTCCCCACGTAACCAAGGAGCGTGACCGCGCGCAACTCAGGGGCGTCAATTTGCTAGTAACGGGCCGAAAGGTCTGCAGACTAGGAGGGCTTGTGGGTTTGACCGACAGACCAATACCCCGCCCCCGTACCCTACACACCTCCCCCCATTACTGCATTACCCACGTGCCAGGACGCCCACTTCCCGCCACCAAAAGAGGACCCTCTTGCCGCCAACCAAAGCACACCTAGTGACCTTTTCTTACCTTGTAAGGGTCTTTACGATGGCCCTCAGATCTCAGACCTCAGAACAGATCATAATAGCCTGGTTTACATTTTTCCTACTCTTGTCGGATCATAACAGATCATAACAGCCTGATTTACCTTTTTCCTACTCTTGTCGGATCATAACAGCCTGGTTTACCTTTTTCCTACTCTTGTCGGATCATAACAGATCATAACAGCCTGGTTTACATTTTCCTACTCTTGTCGGATCATAACAGATCATAACAGCCTGGTTTACCTTTTCCTACTCTTGTCGGATCATAACAGATCATAACAGCCTGGTTTACCTTTTCCTACTCTTGTCGGATCATAACAGATCATTACAGCCTGATTTATCTTTTTCCTACTCTTGTCGGATCATAACAGATCATAACAGCCTGGTTTACCTTTTCCTACTCTTGTCGGATCATAACAGATCATAACAGCCTGGTTTACATTTTTCCTACTCTTGTTGGATCATAACAGATCATAACAGCCTGGTTTACCTTTTCCTACTCTTGTCGGATCATAACAGATCATAACAGCCTGGTTTACCTTTTCCTACTCTTGTAAACCAGGCTGTTATGATCTGTTATGATCCGACAAGAGTAGGAAAAGGTAAACCAGGCTGTTATGATCTGTTATGATCCGACAAGAGTAGGAAAAATGTAAACCAGGCTGTTATGATCTGTTATGATCCGACAAGAGTAGGAAAAGGTAAACCAGGCTGTTATGATCTGTTATGATCCAACAAGAGTAGGAAAAATGTAAACCAGGCTGTTATGATCTGTTATGATCCGACAAGAGTAGGAAAAGGTAAACCAGGCTGTTATGATCCAACAAGGGTAGTAAAAAGGTAAATCAGGCTGTTATGATCTGTTATGATCCGTCAAGAGTAGGAAAAAGGTAAACCAGGCTGTTATGATCTGACAAGAGTAGGAAAAATGTAAACCAGGCTGTTATGATCTGTTATGATCCGACATTTTTCCTACTCTTGTCAGATCATAACAGCCTGGTTTACCTTTTTCCTACTCTTGACGGATCATAACAGATCATAACAGCCTGATTTACCTTTTTACTACCCTTGTTGGATCATAACAGCCTGGTTTACCTTTTTCCTACTCTTGTCCGATCATACAGATCAAGGCACCAGCATTGTAAAGAAATAGGCGGCCCCACGTGACTAAGAAGTTGTAGGACATAGCAAATAACACAAGGTTTGAAGAGCAGGCGAGCATGTTATTTTTACCGGCAGACCACCACTCAATGTCCATCCTTCCTGTGTGACACTATCCCTCCAAGACAGAGACCAGACTAGTTCAGTCCCCACCCATTTTAGCTTGAACCAGCTGAATATTTATTTTACCTGCTCCTGTAGCTCAATTGAAGGAACCAAACCTATGTCGTTCCCACCCAGGTGTATAATTAAGATATCGGGTAGACCCCACTTTCTCGTAGAGATCTGTGCTGTCCCCAATAACTGGTTTCATTTCATCCCTCTCTTCCCAATCCACCTACTTCCTGCTTCTTTAGAACTAAAACCTAAGTTTGCTCCCTGTCTGGTTGCAGCTGTGTGTGAAGCTGCCCAGTGCACGTAGGAGTGTCTGATTATCCATAATCTTGTGGCTCTACCTGAAATGGACACACCAAACAACACATTATCACCACAACGTAACCTAGCTTCTCCACTACTAATGAAAAAACCCTTTTGAACTGGAACTTGGTTAAACTACTACCATTCTTGTGCCTAAAGAACATGACGCCCTTAGCAGGGGCCACACCTAAATAGCCTCTCACATGTGAAACAGGACATATTTACCCCCTGTTGCTTTAGAAGTTATCCAAGCCCCTTTCCCTTCCCTATCCATCTGATCTTCATATGAATATTAGTCCTGATTCTACAGGCATTCCATCCTCAATGCTTTCCCAAAGCCAGCATAAATATCGTCGCAAAAATTGTATTCTCAAAACCAGCAGTACAAACCTTGTTTAAAATTTTTTCTAAGATTTCCAATCTCTCCGCTGACCAACCTCTAACCCTTTTCCTAACCAGGAATCTTTTTTGTCGCATCCACTTCCTCCAACAGCTGCGCAAAGGAGATTCCTGCCATTACAGTGCTTAAGTTGCCTTTCTTGATACCTGCGTGCCTAGGTTATACCAAATTGTCCAAAAATATCCATGTCCGTGTTGTCAATGATTGTCTGACCAAACCATTGATTACCTCTAATTGCTCCCAATCTGCCAAAGATAAATGGGGCAATCCTTGCCTTTCTGCGCCGCATTGGGTGCAAGCTTCCTAAAGGCCTCCCATTTAAACCTTGATAAAGCATCAGCTACGACATTCTTAACTGCTGGTATGTGTTTATAACTTTATATTATGCTCTAAACATTTTAAAACTAGAGGCTGCGTGAATGCTATGGCCTGAGGGGAAGATGCTGATAGGTTATTTAACACAATTACAACTCCTCTATGTCAGACTGGAACAAAATGCTTATTAGCCAATTCTTTCCCCCATAGTTCTATCGCTGTCACAATTGGGAAAGATTCAAGTAACACCAACCCTTTTCATGCCAAGCCTGCGGCCACTTACCCACGCATCTTCTGCCATCCAAATAAGCCCCAAACCCTGCCCTTCCTGCAGCATCTGTATATAACCGGATTTCATTAGCTGTCACCTTCTGCTCCCAAATCCTGATGCCATTAAAACTACTTAGGAAATGATCTCATACTTTTAAATCCCCTTTTTATTGACTGTTCAGTCAAATCATGTGACTAGGCTTTACAACCCCTCTGGTACTCACTTCCAACCTTCTTTTAATGATTCTTCCCACTGGAATCACCCTGCATGCAAAATGTAACAGCCTCAGTAATTTCTGCATATTCCAAGTGATACCTTCTTTTATAAATCACCTGCCGTATGGCCTCCCTTATCTTCACAACCTTATCTCGGGGCAATCTGCAATGGGGATTACTGAATAACTCTAAATGCCTAGAAAGAATAACTTAGAACAGGGACACTCTGATTTGTCATCTGCCACTGGAACCCCCATCTCTACAAACATTTTCAGCAGTACATTAAGAACTCTATCACATTCTCCTGTACCCTTTCTACCTACTACCATGAAGTAATCAAGGTAATGCACGATACTACTCTCACCTGCCCTTCTCTCTACCAGCCAATGCAAAAAAGTGCTGGACATTTCAAAATCCACACAAGATATAGCACACCCCATAGGCAGATATTTGTCAATATAAAACTTGCCCTCAAATTTGCATCCCATCAAAACAAAACTTTTTGGCTTTATAGGTAGTAATCTGAATGCAGATTCTATATCAACTTTTGCTAAATCAGGACC
The DNA here is from genome assembly GCF_027579735.1 of Bombina bombina. Lineage (NCBI taxonomy): Eukaryota > Metazoa > Chordata > Amphibia > Anura > Bombinatoridae > Bombina > Bombina bombina. The sequence continues at coordinate 553,481,625 of NC_069500.1, forward strand.
CAGCCTGCCAACCTAACCAAATTTACTGCCTGGTCAAATGCTGGTAGGATACTGATGCATCATTTACTGACTGACCCTTAGGGTAGGATAATCGCTGAATCATTCAGAATTTACCGGCCTCTTTTTTGGTAACCACTCCCAAAGATGATTTAATCAAATTCTTTAGCTGTTTGTCATTAAAGGGGGGCTGTCATCCTTCCTAAGGCTACCTCCTTCCCTAGTTTTTCTCTCAAAACTTCTGGGAATTTGTAAGAACCCCCCATATGCCATGTAACAATCAGCGATCAAATGCAAATACCTCATCATCCCTTTTGTCTGTGCATAGAAAGCAAAACCTATAACCCATTCAGGGCCTTCTCAGCATTTTCCACTAATTTTGTCTTTAAATGCCTAGATAATGACAGCAACCTTGTTGCTGAGACTTCATCATCTGCATCATATTCCTGATCAGATTGTTCTGTATCCTTATCCTTTAAACCCCCGCTCTCTCCCCTCCATTAGATATTTTGCTTAATAGAATATTTCAGCTGTGTATTCAATAAATATGAGTACAGTTTAGGAGTGCCCTCCCAATGAGATTATTTATGGATTATGAATATTAATAACAACAATAAAATTATTGTCAGCAATACCCCAATTCATATAGTAGAATCTTAGCAGTGCGCCCCAGAAAATTGTTATATAATTCCAGAAGCGCACTCCAAAATCACACTATTGAGATATTTAGCAATTAATGACAACAAGCTTACTATCAAATATCAAATTAAATAAATAAATATCCCAAATTAAAATATTTGCTTATTTCTGAACAGGTTGTTTTTATAAACACAGTGATTATATGTATGCAGTAAATAGACTATTCGTTATATATATATATATATATATTTTTATATATATATATATATATATATATATATATATATATATATATATATATATATATATATATATATATAAAAATTGATTATTACCATATAAAAATTATAATATAAAGTAAGGTTAATTAGATTAATTAATATTCAATTAAATCGCCTGTATCCTGGATATGGTCACGTTATTATTAGGAAATGACTTTACCTCAAAATAACTTAACTATAAAATATCACCATTTAATGTTACTAGATAGCCAGATTAGCCAGTAACCTTAACGAATTTGGAATATGGCTTATATAACATATAGCTAGTAAATATTAAAGCTACTATAATTTCCAGGAGGTATAATTTAGCTATCTAACCGAAATAGTTATATATGACTTAAATTAGGGCTCAACAATCCCAGGAGCCTGAGAGCCACTGGCTCCTAGAATTTTTACCCCCGGCTCCTAAAGGGTTATTATCCATATATCTATATACAAATCTAACTATCTGGCTCCAGAAGATATGCCTGGCTCCTAAATATTATTACTGGCTCCTAATTTTAAACAAACATGTAAAAACACTGACTAAATAATCAACCAGAGCATTTTATACCTATTAACAATTCAATATATCAACAAGTACAGCATAATGAGTCTGATCTGGCCACAATCAATTTCAAAACATTTACCAGTAACTAAAAATAGCTTATGAGTATAAAAAACAAAAACCCTTTCTACAGTGGTAAATTGAATCAATGCTAGCATGAATATTATATAGGATACAATGATCTATTTGATATTAAATTATAGATATACAATACACTATTAAATCACAGCTTTAAGCTGTAGAACCTATTTATACATTACCAGCTAGAAATGTAACAATGAATGAGACTTCAGTATCCAAAGTTCTTTCCAAATTTCTTAGCCATTATCCTGTTCCTTGGAGCCATTTCTGCAACAAAGAAAACTGCTCTGCTCTGAAAAAAGAAAATAATTATTGTGAGCTCCAAGCATTGTGCAATCATCTTTATAGGCAGTTAATTTCCTCAACTCCTGTTCATACCCCCTCTCCCCCTCCTGGCCAATCCCTGTGCTAGCCTATTTAGGATCAGCTAGTTGCAGCTTATCTACACTGCCCATCCCTTCTTCTATTGTCCTGCTATAGCTGTGCTATCCAAAGGAAGGGGCTACGCCTAGCCCCCAACCCCCTATAACCTTCCCAGTCAGTAAAGTCAATCTCCCTTAAGCTGTTCCTCTCCTATTTTAGTCGATACACTTTGCAAAGATTCTAATTGGTGTCTGATTATGATCTGGTTAGTACTAATGTAAAATCGTGTTTTATGGTGTGAAATTTCACACTGTAGCGTTTATATTCTTACAATTGTGAAAACGTGATTATAAAATCCGTGATATTAATAACTTAATAAAGGAATTATAATAGTACAGTGTTCTCTATCAAGGTTAGTGTTTCCAGTCCGTTTCTGGAGATTAATATGCTTGTGGAATAATAGGCATATAAATAATTGATTAGTGTAAATCCCGTGTACGTGTGTGAAGCTGTTATAAGTGCCAGTATTGGAAGTGTAGCACTGATAATACTAGTGGTTTCTAGAAATTACTCCCAGAAAAATGTGTAGTGTAAAATAAGTTTGTCCAAGTTTTCGTGACAAGTGTAATACATATATGGAGAGGGGTGTGTGACAATGGTGGTGAATAACGAAACTCAATTTGCCAGTGAATAGAAATAAATATGTGAAGAAATAAATACATGAAGTGTTGGATACTGTCTGATTATCAGTTACCATTCATTATCAAGAATGAGCACCACTATTGACACTTGATCAATAAATGTTTCATATCATTATGGTAAATATTGGTATTCATATCTCATTGTTGACTCCCAATCTCTGTCTATATATAAATTATAAGACAGTGATGTTTTCTTAATAAAGAAATGGGGTCATACTGGGTTTACAGAAAAATGTAGTAGTTGTTCTGTTCACTCATTCCATTTGGATGGGCAGTATTCAATAGATAAATCCATCTACTCTCAGCTTTGAGGAGTGCAGTTTCTAAATCTCCTCCTCTTATACCTAGGGATACTTTTTCAATCCCCCAGCATTGGAGTTTGTCTCTATTCGAGTGACGGTGGGTCAAGAAGTGGGACACCACACTAGTGATTGTTTTCCCATTTTCCAGATCTTTTTCTGCATTTTTGATGTTGCGTAAGTGCTCCATCAATCTTAATCTGAGTTTACTTGTTGTCATTCCTATGTAGAGTAAATTATATCTGCACCGTAGTGCATAAATCACTCCCTCTGTATTGCAGCTAATGTATCTTTTAGGGCATGTAATTTTAAACAACTTTCCAATTTACTTTTATCACCAATTTTGCTTTGTTCTCTTGGTATTCCTAGTTGAAAGCTAAACCTAGGAGATTCATATGCTAATTTCCTTTTTAATATGAGGAGAGTCCACAGCTTCATTCCTTGTGGCAATACAGAACCTGGCCACCAGGAGGAGGCAAAGACACCCCAGCCAAAGGCTTGAATACCTCCCCCACTTCCCTCATCCCCCATTCATTCTTTGTCTTTCATCACAGGAAGTTGGCAGAGAAGTGCCAGAAGATTTCTGAGTAGTTCCTTAGGAAGGGTATCTGCCCTTCGAGATGGGACTGGAGTTTTAAGTAGTCTTGTCAGCCTCTCAGTGAGAGCATTGATGAAAGTTAGAGTCTGGAGATGCAGGGAGAGTCTTTCTGCAAACCCATCCAGACTCATATTACCCGCTCCTTAAGCAATCAGGGTTAATCCAGCCTCTCCTGCCCAAGGATATTCGTGTAAAATAACGATGGTGTCCGATCAGTCCTCTGGGGATGCAGTTCCCTCTGAGGCTTCAGAGGGAGAACCTCCAGTGTCGGAGTCTGCTGACTCTGACTGCGGAGGGCTTAGCATTTAGATTGGCACACCTGTGTTTACTTCTGAGAGAGGTTTTGGCGATGTTGGAGGTTTCCAGTACTGCTCCGTCAGTTGAATCTCAGTCCTCTAATCAGATAACGATCTTAAAGGGACACTGAACCCAATTTTTTTCTTTTGTAATTCAGAAAGAGCATGCAATTTTAAGCAACTTTCTAATTTACTCCTATTATCAATTTTTATTTGTTCTCTTGCTATCATTATTTGAAAAAGAAGGCATCTAAGCTTTTTTGGTTTCAGTACTCTGGACAGCACTTTTTTATTGGTGGATTAATTTATCCACCAATCAGCAAGGACAACCCAGGTTGTTCACAAAAATGGGCCGGCATCTAAACTTACATTCTTGCATTTCAAATAAAGATACCAAGAGAATGAAGAAAATTTGCTAATAGGAGTAAATTAGAAAGTTGCTTAAAATGTCTTGCTCTATCTGAATCACGAAATAAATTTTTTGGGTACAGTGTCCCTTTAACTAAGACGAGTGGAGGATGATATTCCTTGTCATGTTTTACTTTTTGTTTTTTTGTTTATTTAGAATCCAAGTTCCGAGCTCTATGGGGGGTTGTGTCGTATGACAGGCAGGACCTGTCTTTGTTTACATGCTCCTTTTTAGCTTATCACTTGTGGGCGCTTGCCTTTTTTCTTTTACTTGCTATTCCGTTCCGGATAGTGTGTTTTTTTTTTTTTTTAAAGCTCTGGATTGTTTTAGAAACTCTTCTTAGAAAGACGTTTTGTCATATGGGATTTTTGATACTATAGACTTTGATGGTCGAGATTGTTGGAGACTTCCGGTGGAAGCTTATAGTTTTCTGCTCAAGGTGATAATTCCCCCGATATTTTTGAGGAAAATTTTAATCCTCTGCGCTTAATTTCTTTAATTTGATTATTCAGTTGCTGGAATTTAAGAAGTTTTTCGTTCCGGTAGATACGTTGTATCCTAGATGACAGGCAGGAGCTGTTGTGGATACTAGTTAGGTCTGTTCCTTCTTTCTACTTAGGAAAAGGAGTTTTTTCTTCTAGATTCCCGTCCAGGTACAGCATGCCCATCTATCCTAGTAACAGGCTGGACCCGTTTAGATATTATCTTGGATGGGTGCTTGATACTGGATCATATGTATCTAGGGGTCCTAGAGGCCGGAATTAGGCTTCTTTCCTGGACAATTGTCTTGTTAGAGAAGAAAAGGCACCTTTTGGAGTCATTGTCCCGGTATCTATCACACTGTGCGAATATTTTCTTCCACTGTTGGTGCATGCCCTAATAGGGGGAGGGTCTTCCCATCCTAATTGGGTTCTATGATATTAAAGCAGAGCTTATTAGTTCTTCTTTTCACTGGAGAATGTAGGGTCCTCCCTTCCTTTGTTCGGAAGAAGGATGTCTTTCCTGTTTCATCCTTTTTGTGCAAATTCGGTTATTAGGAACCGTATCTTACAGTAAACCTTGTTCTGATCTTGGGTTTCCTTCTTGGGATCTGGGGGTTAAGGTGGCAGTATCCTGCTTACAGATTTTACTGTAGTTCCCGGGTCTCGGCTTTTATGGGTTTCTTACCTTCACCTGCTGATAGACCTTTTGGGTTTTTCTCGTGTCTTTTCAATCCTCAGAGTTGCATCTGGACCGGAGTTGCTGGTGTAGACACCAGGGTGGATCTTGGATGCTGTTTTTGTCTTATAGACAGGATTTTTTCCTGAGATCTTGCAAAATTTACCCCTCGGGTTATGCCCTCCAGTCCCCCTTCTGGTCTTCTTTGACGCGGGGGTGGAGAGTGATATACTCAGCCGAGGTCGAGACTTTGGCATGGAATTGGTGTATCTATCTTAACAGACTTATGTGGTATACCGGTTGCGGAAATCAATCCCAGTGTTCCGTTCAGATCTCCCTTTTTCTTTTAAGCTCTTCCGGGGCGGTTTTGACTTTGTCGCTTCCTTGTCCGTGGGGAGAGAGTGTCCTAAGGAGGTCCATGGGTTGGGAGTTTTCTTCAAATTATTCCTTAGCCATAAGAGGTTTTTCTGAAAGGATTGTTGATACTCTGGTTTTAGCTCATAAGCCGGTGTATCGTTGCATCTATCAAAAGGGGTGCAGGACCTACTTTTTCTGGTAATGGTGTCCTATGATTGGTTTATTGGTGAACTTGGCTTCTTTGGAAGCTGAAAGTCAAGAGTTCATATCCAGCTATGGCTATATACTCTTCATAATGCATGACCTACTTTTTCTAGTATGAAGAGCGGGAAAGGCTCATTCAATTAGAGCTGTGGTTTCCTCTTGGGTCTTTTGAGAATAATGCCTCTATGGATTAGATTGTAGGGCGGCTACCTGGTCTTCCTTGCATACTTTTTCAAGATTTTACATATTTTACATTTTTGCTTCGGCAGAAGCAGCTTTTGGGAGAATGGGTTTTGCAGGCTGTGGTGCCCTCAGAACAGGGTCTGCCTCTCTTTTTACCCTCCCGTTTTTCATTCAGTGTCCTCTAGAGCTTGGGTATATGTTTCTCTCAAGTAAGGAATGAAGCCGTGGATTCTCCGCATATTAAGAAGAAAAACATAAATTATGCTTACCAGATAATTTCCTTTCCTTCTGTATGAGGAGAGTCCACGGCCCCTTCCCGAATTCTCAGTTGGGCGGACTTAAATTTGGTTTTGTTCTTCTGGCACCATTTATACCCTGATATTTCTCCTACTGTTCCTTTTTCCCTCAGCAGAATGACTGGGGGATGAGGGAAGTGGGGAAGGTATTTAAGCATTTGGCTGGGGTGTCTTTGCCTCCTCCTGGTGGCCAGATTCTATATTCCCACAAATAAGGAATGAAGCTGTGAAATCTCCTCATACAGAAGGAAAAGAAATTATCTGGTAAGCATAATTTATGTTTTCTTAGACCCTGAAGGCCGTCTCTGCATTTGACAGTTTTTCACCGCTAGAGGGCGTTAGTTCATGTGTTTATATAGATAACATTGAGCTCATGCACGTGAATTTACCAAGGAGTGAGCACTGATTGGCCAAAATGCAAGCCTGTCAAAAGAAGTGAAATGAAGGGGCAGTCTGCAGAGGCTTAGATACAAGGTAATTACAGAGGTAAAACTTGTATTATTATAACTGTGTTGGGTATGCAAAACTAAGGAATGGGTAATTAAGGGATTATCCATCTTTTTAAAAAACTAAAAATCTGGTGTTGACTGTCCCTTTTAAAGAACCATAATATAACTGTTGGTTATTCAAAACTGGGGATTGGGTAATAAAGGCATTATCTATCTTTTTAAACATTAAAAATTCTGGAGTAGACTGTCCCTTTTAAAGAACCACTCAATGCCGTAGAATTGCATAATTAACAAGTGTATAATAAAAAGAAAATGATTTAACACCTACCCATTTTCTGTCCCCTTGTATAATGTGACAGACATTTACACACTAGTATACGTTTACCCTGTGAGCTTCTGCACATGCCCAGTAGGATCTTGTTCCTCCAGAAAGTGTGTTTATAAAAATGTGATAATGGAAGTAAATAGGAAAGTGTCTTACAACTCCATGCTTATTCTAAATCATAAAAGTTTATTTTGACTTGTGTACCTTTTAACCTGATTGTGTTTAATATAAGCATGCGGCACACAGGAGTTTAATGTTTATGGATCTGGTCTGGGGCTCTAGGCAGTGGGGTCTAATCTAATATCCTATATTGGTATATGGTTAACAAGTCCAGTACTTTTGTGGAGGACATCTGCCTGGTGACCTTACTAGGTTCATATCTAACTTGCATTCCTTTAAACTTTGTGTGCAGTCATTTATACATCATCTAGTTAGTTATCCAATTGATATGCTGCAATTAGATCTAATAACATGAAGAGTTACGTGTGTGCTTGTAAAACTGGTTTTACATCATGATTTGAAGCCTGAAAAACAAGTTGGTTATTTCACATTTTGATCCAACCTTAGAAAATAATGTTATGAATATGCATTGTGTACTTGGTTATCTGCACTGTGTAAACTATGCTGGATATGATTCAGTTTGTAAAGATTTAAAGAGCAAGGAAGTGGCAAGCGTTATCACGTGTACTTGTTAATGTTTACCCTGTACAGAGCATAGCACAGCGTCAACAAATTATGTAACGTATTCACTTGCATTATGTCATTAAAGTTTGTTAAATAAACGCAGGTGTTTGTTGACTGATAGGAGACTATTCATTTGGATTTTCTTGTTTGAAATATTTATTGAGAAAAGTATTAGATCTTAATTGTTCATTTTGTTTAAGTTTAGGCGTTTCACTTATGTTTCTCTAAAAATTATATTTAATAAATTACACATTTCTGTAGGCAGACTGTATTTTAGGAAAATAAAGGAATAGGATGGAGCTTGGATGTGTTAGCATCTATTCTTCAGCAAAAGGAGATTTAACTTTCCTCTCCTGATAGTGGTTTAGCAATGGTTGAATAGGTTCTAAAAGTTGATTTTAGAAACAAGAGAACCACCAAGGGCACCAATTGCACGACTGAGAGGATACAGGAGAGTACAGTTTTCGGTTTAGTTTGGTGTTATACTTAAGTCAGTTGTTCCTTCAAAGTTTTCATCTGATCACTGTTCTTCACAATCCGCTTGACATGATTATGTATGCCAATATTTTTATGACTTTGGCCACCAATGACCTACTCAGTAGATGGAAGCTATGGTGGGTCTGTTCCTGTTTCAGGAATTCTACTGGATGATGACTTGGTAAATGGGGTCCATGAACTGCTGGAAGACAGCTAAAAAGTCAGAAAAGGTAGTGGAGAAAAAACAATGATGTATGGGACAGAGTAGACAAAATCTTGTAGAGTCTAAAAACATATATCTTCAATCCAAATACCAGCGTCACTTTACCAAGGCCATAACGCTACACACTAAACGGCTCCACTGAAGCACTTTTAGTAGTTAAAAAAACAATCCTTTGACAGCACCACCCATCTGAAGCATTTCACGCACTCTGTGAAATGCCTCAGATGGGTGGTGCTGTCAGCAGCCACTGTTTTCTTCTATTTTTAAAGATGTTTCAATAAAGGATTGCTTTTTCACTATTTAAAAGTGCTTTGCTTTTCTTAAAGTTACTGAGCAGAATTTATCAATCAATAATCAGAGTACTGGCACCTTTTTCTTTTACAACAAAAGCAGTGGTTATAAGTGTATGAGTGTAAAAAACACACATAAAAGAGAAAATGTAAAACTCCTCTTCCCCACTTAGGGCAAGATTTATAATTACTCTTCTCCAATATTTGCTCCTAAAAATGCACATGGGAAATAATTCCCCTATTTATCTTTCAAAATGCACCTAAAATTGGGCAAGCTCGAAGGTAAAATTCTCCTACTCTGTTCCCATTCTCCTTGGAGAAAGTGTGCTCAAAAAAATTGTTCAGCTTAGATTCTTTTAGTCCTATTTCCTAGAGCAGTGATTTTCAACCTTTTTTTTAGCCGTGACACATTTTTTTACATTTAAAAATCCTGTGGCACACCACCATCCCAAAATTTTAATAAATCACACATTGTAGCGATTCAATTAAATTAAGCTTAATTAGTATGCATGACAGTCACTATAACTGTATTGCCAAAGCTAGAGGCACAATAATAACCATCAAAATCTCACTGAGAACAACATGCATCAACAACAAAACATTTATTTTCCAGATTAGGGCCTAAAGGCCATGCGGCCACTATGTTTTGGTGTTCATAAACCAGTCTACATACAAGACAAGCCTTTTTTTAAATAAAATTTATTTTATACTGTTTCTTACTATTTCCTTTCCACTTTCTCAGACGCGGTGCTAATAAGTTAGGGCGGCTAAAGTTTAAACCAGACAACATCAGACATAATTAAGTAAGAGTAAGCATTTGCATTAATAGTCAGCAAACATAAATTAACAACTTTTAACCAGCAGCCCCACTGTTACACATCCTGTTGTGACTGTCCCTCTTACCATAAAATTGCTGGATTTCTGCCTGAGTGTAAGACTATGAAGTGCCGTGCGTGGGCAGAGAGGAGGGGGAGACTGCAATTGTTGCACTGGCTGCGTGAATTCTTCTATCTCCATACAAAATTAATCAGAGTCTGTTGTTGGGGGCGCGTCCTACTGTCACGGCTCAAAAACCGCGGGCAGAGAGGAGGAGGGGGAGCCTGCACTTGTTGCAACCAATTAATCAGTCTGTTGTTGGGGGCAGGTCCCTCTTGCCCCCCTGTTGCGACCCCTCTTGCCCCCCTGTAGCGACACCACTGCACAATAAATAAAAATGAAAACTAAAATGATGGAAGGGACTAGTTCCCTCCTCCCAGGGATTCACAATGGTTTCATTATGGGCAAGCCATCAGAAGCTCAACAGGTCTCTGGTTTGGAGAGCACAGAGGAGAAGCCCATAACCAGCAGTCACTTCCCTGACCATGACCCTCAAACTGGTTCTCTGGGGTGGGCTAGTCATGATTTCAAAGGGCTCGGTTAATACTGCCTGGAAGCTCAGGGAAGCGCTCCTTCCTGCTTAGCCGCTATGAAGAAGTGTGAGAAGAAGCAGCAGTGGGAGGAAAGCGTAAGCCATAAGCCAAGAGAAAGCATCCTGGGAATCACAGCAGCAGGAGCCATCCGTCTGCACTATACTGGCAAGCTCACTGCGTAAACTCCTCAAGCAGCTGTGCCGCAGGAGAGTGTAAGCAGGGAGCTAAATGTGGAGTTAGGACTTAGGAAACTAACCGTCTGTCTGCAAGTCCGATTCTAGACCACATAATCCTCAGGCTCAGTCAGTCAGTCAGACAGTGTACACGTAACTTAAGAAGGAAGACTGCTTGTGGGGAGCTGGTCTCATTAAAGTTTTTTATTACCCACTATCTATGCTGGAGAAGTATCAATAAATTATGAATTAGCCAAAAAAAAAAAAAACACAATTTTTTTTTTAAAATGATGATGAGCCTGTCAGTCTGCCACGGCACACTAGTTGAAAAACAATGTCCTATAGTACTCATTTATTTTCTCCTACAGAGGACTGAAAGTTCTCCATATCTGCTGTGGAGAACAGCATTGGAAATCTATTCTCTACCAGTTGTAGAAGCATTGTTACAAAAAATGGTCTCTACAAGGCACAAGAATAATATATAATATTGGAGCGCAATAATAATTTATATTGGAGTGCAAAAATAATATTTAATGGAGCGCAAAACATATATTGGGGCATAAAAATAACATATAAAAGGAGAGCGCTAAACTAGAAGCACCAAAACAGAGAAAACTTAGATCTATTTTTTTTCATGACAGTTTATTGAAGAGGGGCATTAAAGCTACAAGTGTGGCTGTATAACTATTTCTATTGGTTTATATATGACTTACATGGAAAATAGTTGCTTATTTTCAATTATAAATTAGGCGCAGATACTAATCTGACTGGAAAAATGTATCTTTACATCTCCTCAGCTCTCCTATGGAGAAGCGCAACAATTTTTTTTTTTTATATATAAATGTGAGCGCACAGATGTGCTTTTCTAAAGAAGAGCTGAGGAGAACCCATAGGAGAAACACATGGAGAACACCTACCTACATTTATTAACCCCTAATCTGCTGCCCCTAACGCCGCCACTATATTAAATGTATTAACCCCTAAGTCTAACCCTAATACCCCCCAAACTTAAATATAATTTAAATAAATCTAAATAAAATTACTACAATTAACTAAATTATTCCTATTTAAAACTAAATAGTTACCTATAAAATAAACCCTTAAATAGCTACAATATAACTAATAGTTACATTGTATCTATCTTAGGGTTTATTTTTATTTTACAGGCAACTTTGTATTTATTTTAACTAGGTGCAATAGTTATTAAATAGTTATTAACTATTTAATAGCTACCTAGTTAAAATAAAGACAAATTTACATGTAAAATAAAACCTAACCTAAGTTACAATTACACCTAACACTACACTATAATTAAATTAATTCCCTAAATTTTCTACAAATACATACAATTAAATAAAATTATCTAAAGTACGAAAAAAAACCAACTAAATTACAGAAAATAATAAAATAATTACAAGTTTTTTAAACTAATTACACCTAATCTAATCCCCCTAATAAAATAAAAAAGCCCCCCAAAATAATAAAAAGCCCTAACATACTAAATTACAAATAGCCCTTAAAAGGGCCTTTTGCGGGGCAATGCCCCAAAGTAATCCGCTCTTTTACCTGAAATTTTTTTTTACAAATCCCCCCCCCCAACATTAAAACCCACCACCCAATCCCCCATTAATAAAACCTAACACTAACACCTTGAAGATCACCCTACCTTGAGAAGTCTTCAACCAACCGGGCCGAAGTCCTCAACCAAGCCGGGCGAAGTGGTCCTCCAGACGGGCAGAAGTCTTCAGCCAAGCCGGGAAGAAGTGGTCCTCCAGATGGGCCGAAGTCTTCATCCAGACGGCATCTTCTATCTTCATCCATCCGGCGCGGAGCGGGTCCATCTTCAAGACATCCGACGCGGAGCATCCTCTTCATCTGGAGTCTTCTTACTAAATGACGGTACCTTTAAGTGATGTCATCCAAGATTGCGTCCCTTCAATTCCGATTGGCTGATAGAATTCCAATCGGAATTAAGGTAGAAAAAATCCTATTGGCTGATGCAATCAGCCAACAGGATTGAAGTTCAATCCTATTGGCTGATCCAATCAGCCAATAGGATTGAGCTGGCATTCTGTTGGCTGTTCCAATCAGCCAATAGAATGTGAGCTCAATCCTATTGGCTGATTGCATCAGCCAATAGGATTTTTTCTACCTTAATTCCGATTGACTGATAGCATTCTATCAGCCAATCGGAATTGAAGGGACGCCATCTTGGATGATGTCACTTAAAGGAACCGGCATTTAGTAAGAAGACGTCGAAAGAAGAGGATGCTCCCCGTCGGATGTCTTGAAGATGGACCCGCTCCACGCCGGATGGATGAAGATAGAAGATGCCGTCTGGATTAAGACTTCGGCCCGTCTGGAGGACCGCTTCTTCCCGGCTTGGATGAAGACTTCTGCCCGTCTGGAGGACCACTTTGCCCGGCTTCGTTGAGGATTTCGGCCCGGTTCGGTGAAGACTTCTCAAGGTAGGGTGATCTTCAAGGGGTTAGTGTTAGGTTTTATTAAGGAGGGATTGGGTGGGTTTTAGAGTAGGGTTGGGTGTGTGGATGGTGGGTTTTAATGTTGGGGGATGGGTATTGTCCTTTTTTTTTTTTTACAGGTTAAAGAGCTGATTACTTTGGGGCAATGCCCCGCAAAAGGCCCTTTTAAAGGCTATTTGTAATTTAGTGTAGGGTAGGGCTTTTTTTTATTTTGGGGGGCTTTTTTATTTTATTAGTAATTATTTTATTATTTTCTGTAATTTAGTGGGGGGGTTTCGTACTTTAGATAATTTTATATAATTAATTTAATTGTAGTGTAGTGTTAGGTGTAATTGTAACTTAGGTTAGGTTTTATTTTACAGGTAAATTTGTTTATTATTTCTTTATTTTAATTAGGTAGTTATTAAATAGTTAATAACTATTTAATAACTATTGTACCTAGTTAAAATAAATACAAAGTTGCCTGTAAAATAAAAATAAACCCTAAGATAGATACAATGTAACTATTAGTTATATTGTAGCTAGCTTAGGGTTTATTTTATAGGTAAGTATTTATTTTTAAATAGGAATAATTTAGTTAATTGTAGTTATTTTATTTAGATTTATTTAAATTATATTTGTTAGGGGGGGTTAGGGTTAGACTTAGATTTAGGGGTTAATAACTTTAATATAGTGGCGGCGACGTTGGGGGTGGCAGATTAGGGGTTAATAAGTGTAGGTAGGTGGCGGCGACATTGGGGGGCGGCAGATTAGGGGTTAATAAATATAATGTAGGGTTCGGCGATGTTGGGGGCAGCAGATTAGGGGTTCATAAGTATAATGTAGGTGGCGGCGGTGTCCGGTGCGGCAGATTAGGGGTTAATAATATAATGCAGATGTCGACTATGTTGGGGGCGGCAGATTAGGGGTTAATATGTGTAAAATTAGGGGTGTTTAGACTCGGGGTTCATGTTAGGGTGTTAGGTGTAGACATAAAAAGTATTTCCCCATAAGAAGCAATGGGGCTGCGTTAGGAGCTTTACGCTGCTTTTTTAAAATGGGGAAATCGTGCACGAGCACGTTTAGCCAGCTCACCGCTAACATAAGCAGCGCTGGTATTGAGGTGAGATGTGGAGCAAAATTTTGCTCTCCGCTCACTTTTCTGCGGCTAACGCCAGGTTTGTAAAAACCCGTAATACCAGCGATGTCTGTAGGTGAGCGGTGAGCATAAAATGCTTGTTAGCACCGCACACCATTACCGACAAAACTCGTAATCTAGCCGATTGTCTTTTATTTTCTTTATATTTTGCAATTTTACTGAATGCCATTTAATCTTCATAATGATGGAACTAGAAATATACATACTTAAAAACTTGGACAGATAGTTACCATTTTATTTCAGATAATGTGGTACATGTGTACTGGACTTTGATTGTGATTGATCAAAATGTGTGAACCATATTAGAAATGTTTCACTGCAAAGTTCTAGATAAGTGCATACATATGTACATATATTTTTAATGCATCTTCTTATATGTCCTAAAAATAATAAATGTGGAATGTAAATTATGCAGCAAGAGTACCAGTGATCACTATCACCAAACAACGCACAAGGCATTCTGTGTGCTAATACATACTTGCTAATCTTAAATTAGGCATAGTCACCACAATGGAATTTCCTTTGCCAGTTTACTACCTAGTAATACATGATATATTTTTTGTTTTATTACATTTTATTTAAATAAAGTTTTTTTTTTTTGTGTGTTTTTATCATAACATTTTATTTTCTGTCCATGTTGATAAAAGGGTTAAAAAGTGTAAAAATAAGATAAATACCCTGGGGTGTCTAAATTCTACAAATCTATACTTTTGTGTAACAGTTTGGGTGACCGCTATTTAGCTTACAGTCCAAGCATAGCACTTTTTTGCGTTAAACCAATCATTTCTGTATTTGCTATAAATTACGGAAACCTAAACATATGGGATATTCCTAAAATCAAGACAACATAATGAATCTATTTGGCAATATTTTTCTTTACACACACACTCCTCGCCGCTACAGATCCTGCAGATGCTGTGTGTGTTAACGGGAAGCGGAACAGTCCACAGTACAATCAGCTGGAAGGGGTGCACACTAAAACGGGCTAACGAAAATTGAGCACAAAAAGGGGAGTACAGCCGCACAATAAGATGCACCAGGAAAAAGGGCTGTTAAAATACAAAAAGAAGCCTTTATTGAGTCATGTTAAAATCTAAGGTACATGGCCACAGACATCCTCATGAGAGGACAATTAAAGGGAGATAAAACCCATTTTTTTTCTTTCATGATTCAGATGGAAAATATAATTTTAAACAGCTTTCCAATTTACTTCTGTTATCAAATTTTCTTAGTTTTCTTGTTATCCTTTGTTGAAAAGCAGTAAAGTAAGCTTATGTATGCACGTCTGCAGCTCTATATGGCAGCAGTTTTGCAGCAATGTTATACATTAGCAGGATCACTAGAAGGCAGCACTATTTTCTGTCATGTAGTGCTTCAGGCATGTGCACGCTACCTACCTAGGTATCCCTTCAATAAAGAATAACATGAGAACAAATTTGATAATAGAAGTAAATTGGAAACTTTTTAAAAATTGTATTCTCTTTCTGAATAATGAAATAATTTTTGGGGGTTTAATGTCCCTTTAAGGTGAAACTAATAGTGAGCAAAAATACCAGAATTGCTTGTGTCATTTAAGCACAAACTGGGAAATTCTTGGTCCTTAAGGGGTTAAAATATATAAAGTGGGACAATGTTGTCTCAAAAACACAGATGATAAAATGTGAAGATTTAAAGTATTGCTGAATAATGTATATAATCCAGATCAACGTGGCAGAGCTTACAAAAGGGCAATACGATTAGCTAAAATAATATTTTCAAAAATTTGCAGGACAAAAACTTTAATAAAGAAAAGATCACTTAGATGTGAGAAGCGTAGGATGATCACTAGGGACCGGGGGGAGGAGAGCTGTGGTATTCAATTAATTATTTTCTGTATACACAAGAGATGAAACAATGGGAGATAAATTACTACAAATAGATCTTACAAGTCCATACACATAACTTGGTAGACTCTGAAGGATGCAAACTTTTTCCAGCCACCAATTCTTTGAAAATATAAATATAGGGACACTAAACCCAACATTTTTCTATCATGACTCAGATAGAGAATACAATTTTAAACAACATTCCACTTTACTTCTATTATCTGATTTGCTTCATTCTTTAGATATCCTTTGTTGAAGAAATAGCAATGCAGATGGGTGAGCCAATCACATGAGGCATCTATGTGCAGCCACCAATCAGCAGCTACTGAGCCTATCTAGATATGCTTTTCAGCAAAAGGATATTACAAGAATGAAACAAATTAGATAATGGAAGTAAATTAGAAAGTTGTTCTTTCTAAATCATGAAAGAAAAAAATTGGGTTTCATGTCCCTTTAAGCAGGGTCCATAAGTGCAAGCATACAAACAACGTTTCAAGCCTGCAATAGGCTCTTAGTCGTGTCATGCAGGCTTGAAACGTTATTGTTTGTATGTTTGCATCTATGGACCCTGCTTAAGGAATAAAGGTCTTTTTAAAGAGTTGGTGGCTGGAAAAACTTTGTATTTTTACAGTGCAGTTGAGATCTGGCTATTCTCTTTCCGTGCCCCAATCTGGAGTCTGTGCTGTCTTCCTACCTTGGATTATATAGACTCTGAAGGATATCAGGAAGAAAATGGATAATATTAAAATAAATAAAATCCCAGGTCTAGATAGAATATATCTAAGGGGACTTAGCTCTGTAATAGCCAATTATTGTATAGGTATGGTTAAATCTCATGATATATATTCCTACCCATGATGTGGTATTTCTTTTTAAACCTTCTGCAAAGTTTAATGCCTCAGCAGTGATGCAGGGGTCTTACTTTCCTATTTCAAGGATTCATCTAGATTTCAGACCAAGCTAGTCTGTTATGGTGGTTGTATCATCATCTTATTTCTCAGGGAGCGGTTTTATTTACAGATGTAAGTTTTTCAGGATGGGGGTCGTCTGGGGGTCTCAGAGAGTGCAAGGTTTTTTTTATTTCCTCAAGGGCAAGGTTTCCTATAAATATTTTTGAACCCCTTGCAATTTTTAGAGTTGGCCTCTGTTGGAAAGGGAGTCTTTTTTATTTTATTTTTTTATTTATAACCAACATAGGGTACAATAGTAAACTATGTATCTGTGATACACCTTGCAGGGTGTAAAAAGAGACTACAAAATAGATAAAGCAATATGGTCAAATGCAACAATCTTCAATATCAGATACATTAAGAATTCAATGTTCACAGTTGCAGTGAAAGCTGCAAGAATATTCAACAGATAAGAAAACCGTCTACAATATATGCATATTTACCGCAATGTTGAGGTTTTATTATTTTATAAGCTAAAGCAACTAAACTACACATCTATAAACAGAAACGAAATTGAACTAAAATTAGTACTCTCTCTCATAAGAAGAGGTATCACGCTGTAAGAAAAATATGGAGACCCTTTATAGTTTAGGTTAACTTGAACTCAAACATGGTCAGTTTTAATGAGGCATAAAAAACAAAACACAGGAGAGAACTCCTGCTCCCATGCCGCCCTCTCCCCCTTGTTATTTATTTCAAAAACTAACAATCCAACCAGAACTCTGGAAAATCTCCTGTAAGTGCCGCTATACAGAAAAAAATCTGATTTCTTAAACATTGCTATTGATTGTTTCTGGATGCCTTCCGGAAAGGAGCATATTACCTTGAACCATTTGGAGAAAAATCTCTTGACAACTGTATCCTGAGCAGAGTCTAAGTTCTATTGTTCCATGCCAATCTGTAATAGGACTCTACTAATAAATTCTTTTATTCTTG